>NW_010131138.1:0-2250 GCF_000699245.1 Pterocles gutturalis
AAAGAGTAGGGATTTTTCAGTATTCTTTGTTAATATTTAATTTCAACTATTTATAAGCCGTACCTCTTTTTTTTTTTTTTTTTTTTTTTTTTTTTTTTTTTTTTGTACTGGTTGTGTATAAATTTAACCTTCCTGTTGTCCCGTCCCATCTCTCCCCAATTGTTGGCAGAGTCAGTAGCATGTTATGGGCAGTTATTTAATTAATTTCTCTAACACCTACCCCTACACATTCCTATTGAGACAAGGGTTAGATATACATCTACATACTATATATATATTTGGCTATGTGTTTGTATATATATATATATGTTTATGTATATGTGTGATTCGGATTAAAATAGACGCTACGATTTTTTTATATATGTAAAAAGAAGAAACAGGAAAAATAGAAAATTCTACATCTTGAATCTCTCTCCTTTTTAATTTTAATATTTGTTATCATTTTATTTATTGGTGCTACTGTTTATCTGTAATAATTGCGGGGAAAAAAGATATTAACACTACGTATTGTGTCTAGTGAATTTTTTCAAGATATTCCTTAGTACATATTTATTTTTAAACAAATTACAGATATATCTTAAAAAAACGACGACGACGACGACAAACAAACTTTTTTTTGTATTAAAGAATTTAATTCTGACCTTGATTTCCTTTGCCTTCTCCTTCTGCCTTGCATCCTGGTTGTCTTCCATTGTGTAACAGACCCTCCAGCGTTGCCTCTGGAGGCTACAGGGCACCAGCAACCTGCCAGTTGGACTCTTGGATTTGGGCCCAGAGCCTCCAAAAGCATCTAGGTACCTAAAGCCTGTTGAAGTGAATGGGAGGTAGGCACCAAAATACTTGTGTGGAGCTCAGCCTGAGTTCCCCGCTCAGTGAGAAGAGGGTGGTCTGATGGGCAGGAATGAGGGGGCTGCGCTCCAGGGTTCCTTCCCAGCCTCTGATGCCAAGGAGCGCGGTGATGGTCCCACCCCTGCCTCTGTCTTGTCAGGAGCTCGCGTGCTGGGCGCTGCACAGGCACGAGTAGACGCCATCCTGGTGGAGCTTACAATCCAAGATCAAAGTGATGCTCTGAGCCTGCCCTTCGCTGGTGACGGACTTGGTGTTTGCGGCTGGGGGAGTGCGTACGTAACCCCCTGCCAGCGGTGGCTCAGCAAGACCTCACCGTCTTGGATGACATTGAGCAAAGAACTGTTCAGCTCTGACCGTGCTCATCGATTCGTGAGGGATCTCAGTACTGCTGCACCTTTTGTGATGTGCTTTGGGGTCTTTGGGTGGAAAAGCTCTTTGGGAGTGGTGTCCTTTCCTCTTCAGCCACGGAGGTGAGTGTCGTGTGCTGTCAGTCGTCTGGCCAAGCTGGTAAGGAGCACACGGGATGTTCCTGGATGTCTGGGAGGCGACCCGCCCGGGTTCACACAGACTGCTGAGTTCAGTCCTGCTCTTGTGAAGGTAAAGGATCTGGCTTTTATTTAGGGTGGACTTGGGTAGCTCGACTGGTGGATCTGCAGTCACAGCCTCTGCAGAGTGGAGGAAAGAGGATGAGTACCTGAGGAGGCTCTGGTTCCTCTTGTTCATCAACATCTTGTGGAGTGCAGCGGTGAGGTGGGAAGATGAACAGGGCTGTCCGTGGATGCTGCTGTGTGAGAAACCCCTGGAGTTGCTTCCTTTGCCTGTTCGCCACCGGATTTTGGCTTGTGAGGATCTATGGGCTGTTTCGTGGACGGCTGTGCCGCCAAGCCCGTCCTCGGTAGACCTGCGTTATCTCTACGTGAGCTGGGAAATGTTTACAAGTCAGCTGAGGAGATTGAAACCAGCAGGTCAGCGTTGCTCCCCTGGGCTGAGCTGGATGTGAAACCTGAGCACGAGGGCGCCCAGCTCTCCAGGGTGGATGAGGCAGCGGGTCCCCACCGTTGGGGACCCTTCCCGCTGATGGCGAGCTGGGCTGGCTGCTCCTGGCACCTGGAGGAGAAGAGCATGCTGCACCCTGCTTCTTCCTACCTCTGAGGGCTCAGGAGAAGCAGGACACCTGCAGAGCCAGGTGACCTTGTAGCCACCTCCATGAGGCAGCGGCTGCGCCCGGCTGGGTGGCACCTTCAGCTGGGACATCTCTACCCGCTCAAAGGATTCGCTTGAGTGTGGCTGCGGCAGAGCCGAGGCAGCTGCCTCCAACTGCTGCAGCAAGAACCTGCCCGAGCCAGCTCCTGGGAGCAGTCCAGCTCTTCTCCTTTCCCCCCCAGGGTGGGTATGGCTGGG
>NW_010131138.1:2278-11937 GCF_000699245.1 Pterocles gutturalis
GGTGGCAGGAGTAGGGCTGCCCCTCGCCCTGCTCAGCCCGAGCCCACCTCTCGCACCTGCCCCACGCGTGCCCCATCCCAGGGTGAGGACACGTGGAGCCAGCCCAGGTCTGCAGGCTGATGCGCTGGTCTCGGTGCACAGCCCTTCACCCCGCTCCTCTGGTCACGTTTTGGTGGCTGGCTCGTTAAATCGCTGTCTTCAGGCAGCCAGCTGGCGCTCCCCTCGTGCCCGCTTGGTTTCCTCGCTGGGATTCAAAGAGATGAGGCAGCTTGGAAGGGAGAAAAGGGTGCCCTGGGGCAGACACAGCAGAAACCCCCCTGTGGCAATGGAAAAAAGGGTGCTTTGGCTTGGAACCCCCTTCCCTCTTTCCCATTTGGCACCTGCGAGCTGGTTTAACCCCTTGTTGCTCACGTGTTCTGCTGCTGGTTGGGTCTGTAAGTCAGCCGGGCTCTGCTTGGTCTCCACCAACACCTGCAGCACCTCTCAGAAATGCCCGGAAAGCTTCTGTCCTCTAGCGTGGTCCCATGGAGCACCTCGGAAGCCCAAAGGAAATCCATCTCATGGCCATGTCCTCCCCTGTCTGCCTGCAGGAGCTTGGGTAGTGAGAGATGGGTATTTTTATCCCAGACCACGCGGTGAGCGTGTGGGATGCCTGAAAGTTAAGGTTAATCCTCATCGTCCAGCACAAGGTCTGCAGTCCCGCTCAGTGCAGGCACTATGCTGGCTCCCAGCACCCCGTTCAGGGTGTGCCACCTCTGTGCCACCCCACGGGCAGCTGCTGGCCCCCCCCCATGCCCCACAGCCCAACGGGGCCACTGAGCTGCCAGCCATCCCAGAGGGACCAGGCACTCACGCCTGGACATCCAGCCAAGTCCTCCCTATCTCGTAGGAGGTGGTGAGTTGTGGATAAGAGCAGGGAGGAGATATCCCCCGCACCAGCGGTGAAGGAGGGTGCAAGAGGAATGCGAAAAGCGCCTGACCACAGCTTTGGGAAAGGCTTTCCTTTCAATTCGGGGAGCTGAGAGGACCCTGGGGGCTTTGCACCATGGAAGGGACGATGGTTAAATCCTCCCTCAAATGTCAGTGGTTTGCTGGCTGTGTGCATCGGGAGGGGGTCCCCAGGCGTCTCCCAGAGGGGCAGCTCGCCGTCTCTGTGAGGAGGTTGCAGGCTTATACAGGCAAACCTGGCAAATGGGCTTGTTTGGCACGTGCCACCTGTTTACTTGCCCAAGGCTGGCCTCCTGAGGCCAAAAAGCCTTCCCATAAGGATTTCTTTCGACACGCTGCCTGAGCCATCTCTATACATCCAGGCTGAGGGATGCGTTAGGAAATAACTCCACTTCTGGGCAATATCTGTACGTTGTGATACAGGGCTAATCCTGCTGGTTCGCGCTCTTTATTTTTACCTCACTCTTTCAGATGCCCCACACGCTTTTTGGGGGGTAAAAAAAAAAAAAGCACCCAATCCCTCTCTAACCCGGGAGTGCCCA
Source organism: Pterocles gutturalis (assembly GCF_000699245.1). Lineage (NCBI taxonomy): Eukaryota > Metazoa > Chordata > Aves > Pterocliformes > Pteroclidae > Pterocles > Pterocles gutturalis. The sequence goes on from NW_010131138.1 coordinate 3,769, forward strand.
AGCATCTCCTTACGCAATGGGGCTGCCCGCTGCAACCTGCTGCCATAGGTTCCTCCGTGTCTTTAGCACCCAGGTCCCTCCTCTGCCGTAGGTTCCTCTGTACCTTTAGCACTCAGGTCCCTCTGCTGCCCACCCTGTGCTGCCCATCTCCTGGCCAAGTGGGGGGAAGGTGTTGTGCTGCACACTGATGGGTTATTTCCACACCTCCTTTGCCAGCTGTCCCGGGAGCTGTTGGTGTGCTCCGTGCTTGGAGCATGCTGTGCGGTGGGACTGGCATCTGGCTGTGTGAGCACCCCAGCAGCACTGCCAATGAGCGTCAATCCCTGCGGAGCCGCTCCCTTCCAGGAAGGCCCGTGTAATGCCAAACTAATCGGGGATGCAGGTCAGGATGTCTTGTTCCCAACCTGTGTGGTGCCTTGAAGGGGAGAAGCTTTGGCTGCAGATGGCAATACCTCTGAACCTTGGTTGAGCAGGTCTATGGCGAAGGAAGGGCGTGCCTCACGTAAAGCCCTCGGGCCTTTAGTGTGCAACCCTATTGAAGGGGAGCATTACCTAAGGAAAAGGGGGAGAGACCTAACCCCTTATCTGCAAGCCCTACTGACAGCTCGGGAGAGGTGGCACAAGATGAGCACAATGATCAGTCCCATCACCTCTTCAGTCCCATCACCTCTTCAGAGATTTTAAGGACAGAAGCGTGACTTGCCTGAACCGACTGGAGCCCTTCACCTTCGTCTTGCCCATAACTCCTACCTGAGCCATGGTGTACGCTTTGGAAAGGCATCCAGGCTGCCATCTCACTGCCTGGCCCTCCTGCCCTCACCACAGAGAACCTGCTGGTGCTGGAGACAGCCTGTGCCACGAACACAGTGATACCCAGGGAGCATGTGTTTCTGTCAACGGCCTCTTCTCCAGAAGCTGGGCTCCCACCAAGCACCCCTCCCCAGCTGTGCTCGGCTCTGGCTCCATGGGTGCAGAAGCAAAAGCCCCAGCAGAGGTTTATGATGGACTCATTCCTTTCAAAGAAACCCCTCACCTGGCTGATGGAAGGCCAGTGCAGCTACTAACTTTTGGAAAAGCAGCTTGCTGTCAGTCACCTCTGTTGTTTTGGGGTTTTTTTTCCAGCTGGAATTGTCTCATTTCTCCTCCAAGTCACCTTCCTTATGCTGAGCAGCTTTCAGGAACGTTCAAGCCTTTTTTTTTTTTTTTTTTTTTGCATTGCAAGGACCTCACATCTGGGAGAAGCAGCGTGGAGACTCCTGAGCAGATCACGTTTCTTCTAAGGTGTTCTTGCTCCTTGCTCCTGGGGAATAAGGAGCCACCTCCTGCTTATTTTTATTTATCTCACCATTGGAAGTGCAGCAAGTGGGGTGGTCAACAGCCCTGGATCTGATTGTTTCCAGTCTCCGTAGGCACCATAAATTATGAGTCATAGGATCATCCTGAGTTATTCGGTGACTAATCTGAGGCTGGTCTTGAGGCTTCAGGCCAATTTCTTGCTTGCAATATTGGCTTGCCAGAGCTGTGTGCTGGGAATGTGCAGTGCAGCCCTAGTCAATACACAGCACGTAGGAGAGCTGGTGGAACTGCTGGGGAAGGTGCTGGTGAGTCAGGGAGTGGCACTGCCCTCTGCACCAGTACCCCACTGGGGCGGCTGGAGGTACAGCGCAGGAGGCTGGGACATTTGTGAGTCACTTTGTGGGACTGAGGGTGATCCACGCCCCTGATGAATTGTTGGGACCAGTCACAGGCTCACAGACATCCCAAGAGGAACAATTTCTGGGGTTAGGCTGTCTTGTCAACTGGATGCAAATATGCTGCTGTTCCAAACACGTCTCTCTTTGTGCAGGTTGTACCCCACAGCCTGACGTGTTGGACTGCCTGGACCCTGTCCTGCTCTTTAGCCTCTGCTTTCACCCTGTTGCTCTAAGGTTGCAGATGTGTCAGCAGATGTGTTCCCTTCCTCTCTGATGTAGACCCCTCAGATGCTTGTGGAGTCTCATCACGTCTCCTCTATGGACGTTTCTTGGCCAGTGACATAAAATGGTTCTTCAAAGCCCCTAGCACCATCTCATCGAGCTGGGCCCTTGATCGTTGCTGTTCCTCATCCCCTGACACCTTTAGTTTATAACAATAATACTCATTTCCCTCAAAAGGTGTCTGCTGCTGAGCACACTCAACGGTGGATCACTCCAGAACCACAGAAGAGGAAACAGGGAGCTGGCTCTGAACATATCCCCTTGTGTCCCTCCAGAGAGGGACAATCTCTCCATGGCTGCTCTTTCTCAACCTCTCCTGGCAGTTCTGCTTTCCAGGGTGACCCCCTCCCACCACAAAGCAGCTTTGCCCCAGATACATTAGCTTATCTTTTCCCAAGATAAATCTCATTTTTGTTTCCTGCTCATTTCTAATCACTCTAAATCCTTTTGGAGGATTTCTCCGTTTGCGCTGGAATTTGCAATCCCTTCTGCTGGAGGTGCCAGCTCGGGGTATTCAGGGAGGAACCTTGGTTCTGCTGAGCCAGGAGGGTGCTGCGGCTCCCGGTGCCGGGGTGCTGGTGCCCCGCAGCGTGGGTGCAGGCGTGGTCATGCACGTAGCTGTGCTCAGTCATCTGGTGAGATGTATTTCTCCCTCACCATCAGATAGGCATTGCCGAGTGCAGCGGGAGGAACCGTGGGAGCCAGCGGGTCCCAGAGGGGTGGGAGGTGAGGGAGCTCCTTCAGCTCCCAGCTGGGCCACCGACGCTCTGCTTGTCCTCCCTGTCTTGGTTTCTCCATGCGTAAAACAGATCCCATCCTCCTCTTTTGGGACACTTGACAGATGATCAAGTGCTATTCACTGCTTATTATTATATTGCCAGTTGGTAGAAGGCTTCCCAACTTGCTGACGTTGATAGGGATCTCTGTGGACTTTCACCCAAAGCAGGGCAGTCATTGTCGCCTCACCACCCCGTCCCACCTGCAGTCATGTCTCCCTGCTCCTCTCCATCGTTTCAGAGAGAACTTCAGCAGGTATGGTGGTACCAGTAGCACCTCCTTCCATCCACGCTTTGGGACGGGGACAGGAGCATATGGGATACCAGGATGGAGGGGAAACAGTGAGGCAAGGCAGGGGACAGTGCAGGAGGCAAGGGATGCCCTGTGAGGTGGGAGGATGAGGAGGGAGGCTGACTGTGTCTCAGGAGCGGGGTGGGGCAGGGCTGAGATTATCTGGCAGCCCCGGGTGGAAGGAACCCTCCCAGTTACGAAACCTCCTGCGCTCCCATGGACACATCTCTGGCTGCTGTGAATTGCTCTGAGTGCGGGAAGGCTGGGGGTTCGGGTTTGCAGGAGTGCCTGAGCTGCCAGCTTCACCGGCACCTGGGGAGCTTTTCCTGGGCAGCCCCTCAGCCTGCCCGTGCCATGGAGACCTCCGCTGCAGAAAGGGCAGTCGGGAGGTGACACACGGCTGCCTCCACAGCTATGGATACCCTGGAGTCTCCCCTCTCTGTGGGGTGACCGTGCAGGCGAAGATGCTCCAGCCCAGGGTGGCCAACACTGAGAATCTGGTGCTATTTATACCAGCACAAGAGCCGTGCAACGTCCAAGACTACTGGCTTTTAGTCAACCCAAAAAGCATTTCACTCCTTCAGGCTCGTGAAAAAATAGAATCCAACATGACCCAAGTATACTCCAAAAGCTTGGGAGGAAAACATCCCCAGATTGCTTTAGTTTTTGAGCCAATGTGGGGTACAGCTGGGCAGGTGATTTGCCAGTGATGGCTTTCCTCCCCAGCCTTAAATCCTCCCACTGAGTCCCCTCGGGCATGCTTCAGACTCTGCCCTCCAGGCTCTCACCATATTCTTTCACATCCAGGTTCCACCCTATTTTTAATCCACTCTCCATCTTCTGGTGTTGTCAATCTCAGACCTTCCCTAAGCCTGGAAGAGGATTGTACATGCGTCCTTGTCTCGCTGGGGATATTCTTTATGGTTTCTCTCCTGGTTTTAAGTGACTTGAGCCCTGTTTGCCTTTTGGGTGGTAGATACACACAAAACCCATCCCATCAGAAGTATCCACGGCAACTGCTAAATATTTTTTTCCAGAGGGGACCTTCAAGTGGAGAGGTGAAGGTTTGGCTTTCTGTGCCGTCACCTTGCACCTACCCAGGGGCCATTTCAGAGGGCTGTTGCGCTGCTTCACTCCAAAGTATCTTTACATCCCTTTCAGGCTCCTCTGACATCTGAGCACCGTCAGCCAAACCCATTAGCTCCTCATCCTCGGTGTCCTGGGATCATTCAGCAGCGACCAGAGCACTGGCACCCTGCGGCTTCCTCATTGGAGCAGCAAGTTTTCACTTTTTCTTTAATCACATCACCAAGTTTTAATGCCCAGCAAGAACTTTGACCCTTATCCAGGGATTAGTTGTTATCCTTAAGAGCTTTCTGCGGCAAGCCTTATAAAAGAACCCCAGCTTTGGAGAATGCGGGCAAATCATGTCCACCGGGTTAATTTTCTTTATTAGCTGACTACCTCATTTTTCCGTCCGCAGCCCTCGGATATTGTCTCCTCGCTCCAGGAGAAGGGCCATTCCCATCAGTTCACAGGAAGTTCACTGCCGCCATCCGTGTTCCTACCAAGCCACCCTCAGCAAGAAGGGGAAATCTTGGCCTCAGTGAAATTAAGGGAAAAACGTTATGTTCCCTTGTCGGGCTCTTTTGCATCCCACCCTGGCAAAATTAAGCAGTGATGGAGGACAGATCCCGTAAAGGAGCAAAACTTTTTAAATAAGGGGTGTGGAGGCAGCTGGGGGTCAGCAGAGGTAGCAAAACCCATTCAGCGGTTTAGCAAGTTGTCTTCATGAAAATAAATTGAAGCATCTCTTTCCTTGTATCTCTATCACAGCCTGTTTCAAGTGTAATCCTGTTTACTGAGCAGGATTTTATGAAGGCATAAAAGGGGATTTTTGTTGTGGTTATTGACTGCTATCCTGCATGTGTGTGCAACGTACTCGGATACGGGAAAACCGGGAGCACAGTGGGGCTTTTTTTTGCTCTAAGTAATTAGAGGCAGGATTCACAGGTATATTCTGGCTGCTTTCAGCCTTTCCCGTGACAGAAAGCAGCTGCACACCCAGCATTAGCCAATCTGCTAATAGGCTGTGTCACAAGACACAGCATCACCATGTCTCACAAAGCAACTGCATTGTCCTCTCTAAGCTTATTGTGCGGAGTATCACGGGAACACCACCAAATCGTGTCCCGCAGACCGTTCCAGACTAAACATCCACAGCCTGGCTCCCTTGACCTGGACTGGGGTCCTCGAGGGAGGAGCAGAGGTACCTGGTTTTTGCTGTGCTGGGAGAAGAGGAGGTCTGTGCGCTCACTCAGCATCTCCGCGCAGACCTGCCTGTATCCCCAGACTCCGGCGCATCCAGAGGCTCCTCATTTTCTCCTTCAGGCAATAAATGGGTGAAACATGTTAGTGACAAAAATTGGTCTGTGGGTACCTCTGAAGCAGGTGCTTGGCTCTCCCAGCCCGGGCAGCCAGGCAGACCCACCCCTGCACCAGGAAAAATGAATCCAGGCGCTAGCTAGCGCTGGGTGACTGGTCTCCAACTCGCTGAGGGTGAGGGGCTGTGGGTAAAGATGGGAGGCAGCGTAATGGCAGGAAACCTGCTTGGAGGCTACTACAGACCATGAAGGGAGTTTTGGGTAGGAACCAAAACTACAGCCTCTGTGGAAGATTTTTTTTTTTGCCAAGCCCTGTAAAAGAAACTGGCTAAAAGTCACCGGGCTGTGCAGTGCAGGCGGTCCTGTACCATGGTGCTGTGCCAGAGCCAGGAGTCCTGGGTCCTCTTCCCAGCCCTGTGCCTCTCTCGCTCATTAGGGATGTGTCAATCACTGCTCCGGTCTCTGCCTCAGTTTCCTCATCTGTTAATGGTGATAACAGTACCGTGGTGATAACAGTGCTGAGCTACCCTGGGGGATGATCTCGGAGTGAATTAATGGCGAGGAGTTACAGATGGATTAACTGGTGGCCTCTGTCGGGTGTGCAGAGATTCCGCGATATCAGGCGGCGAGCGGCGAGCTGAAGTTTTGCGTGTTGTGCAAAGCGCGGCTTTTGCTTACATTGCAGCCTGTCTCTGCATCTTTGCTCCTCTCTGCGTGGCTCCAAAGGAAAGTCACGCCTTGGTTAAGAGAAGCGCTCAATGGTCACCTAATGTTATTTCCAGGTGTGCAGCAGTCTGTGTGGGCACGATGGGGTGGCTTCCCAGCTGCAATTGTCTTCCCCTGAAGCAATGTGAAAAGAGATAATGCAGAGGGAACATGCTCTAGGAGACCCCCACATGTTGCATGTGATGACAGAGAAAAGGGGAAAAAAAAAAAAGGAGAAAAAAAAAAAAGCCAAGTGGGATGTTGCGCAGCATACCAGTGCTGTAGTGTTTTAACCATAAACTGGTAGAAGCTATAGAGCACAGCTCTGGGGGAGAGAAACCTGGAGAGCGCAAAGCATCACACAATGTCTGCTGGGAGGGTAAGATCAAGGGCTGGAAAGAAATGTCTGCTGAGAGCTGGGTTTGGCCTCCACCTCCATGAACTGTGGGTTTGGGGTATGACAATTGCTTATTAGGTTTCAAGTTTTTTCCAGTCTCTGAAGCCCTGCCCCTCCTTGAGGGATGTTTCAGAGCTCTTTAGAGAAGTCAGGTGCCTAGATCTCTGCAGAACACCCAGCAAAGTGCCCTACTTTGTCACTTCTTCTGGATCCCTAAGATGTAATTGTCAGATCTGTGGTTGTTTCTGGAACATGGGCAGATGACCCTTGGTGGATCATCTCTGCACCTCAATTTCCTTCTCTGTGAAACAGGGATGTTAAAACCAACATCCTCCCAAACAGCAGCCTGGTGGCAGGCAGGGGCCACGGGGCAGGAGTGAGGGGCAGGGGCAGAGCTGTGGGGGCCCACGTGTATGTCTGAGCGAGAGCCCAGAGAACCAGGACTCTTGATGGATAGGGGGTGGTGCCTCCAACGCAGCTGAGTGCAGGTGATGGGGAGAAAGCAGATGCTCAGCACTGGCATGTCTGCTCTCCCTCAATTTGCACAAGCTGCACGGTGTTACACAGGTCACCCCGCAGAGCTGGGGTCCCCCAATCCATGGGGCTCAGGTCAGGATGCTCTGCTTGTAACCCCCTCCCTTAAGGCAGCTGAACACCCACCTCACCCCCCCATCCCCGCAGCTTCTGCCTCCAAAGATGGAGCCTTTCTCCCCCGAGAACCAAGCAATGTGGCAATGCTCTCAGACCTTGGCTCGTAGCAGCGGTAACCTCCAAGCTGCTGACTGTTGCTCAGCAATAAACACCACTCGTGCTATTAATAAACACTATCTGTCAGCCTTGGTATTTTTAATGCCGGGACGCTGTGCCCTGGCATGCGGAGCCACTCTGAGACTGAAGGCCGGATTCGGAGATGAGTCTAAACCAGCGTAAGGCGCTGCGTTGTGTAGCTCTGCAGCCTGTGCCTGTTGCAAGGTGGAAGGTGTCTGCTCTCCTCGGTGTATTAGGCAGGATCCCAGTTCCTCCCCACAAGGGATTTCCTCTCCCACCCATTGCAATCCCAAGGCACTGAGACTTGGAGACAGGCTCTACCCGCTCTCGTAGCCTGGGATAGATCTAACAGGATCTCTGGACCCATGTGAGTCAGTGAAAATACTCCAGCTTTTTCCCTCTGACGTGCCAGTACGTTCAGCTGAATCAGCAAGGGAACGCTGCCTACTTACACACTGTCTTTGGGCTCACAGTCCTGGTATAAGAGGTTTTAAGCACCAGCTTGAGACGTGCTCCCCTGTGCACAGAGGTCATCAAGAAAATCCTGATGGGATCAATGCTGAACGGGACACCAGGACCCTGCCTGCCTCCTCTGCTGGCAGTCTGGAAGACAAATAGGAAGGAAAAGGAAAAGGAAGCATGTACGGGAGCCAGTCATGTTGTATTGAAGCTCCCAGCTGCTTCCACCCGGATGGGGTGCGAGCCACCTCTGCACCGAGCTGGTGTGTTCTCTGCTGGGGTTCGGCTGTACCCAGGCTGTGCTGATGTTCTGAGGGGGTCTGCGTGGGAGAGGGTCCAGGGCAGTGGGAAAGAGCCGGTTTCACCTGCAGCCTCAGCGTTTGGCCCTGGAAGTGCAGCTGGAGTGATGGGT
>NW_010131139.1:0-3523 GCF_000699245.1 Pterocles gutturalis
CATCATTCATGAACCTGTGAACATCAGCTGACAAGAAGAAGGCAATTTCCTCCAGTATCACAGTATACTTCCTCAGCACATCCGTTATCTGTGCAATAAAAGAATTAAGAAGAAAAAAAAATAAAGACTTGTATAACTCAAATGTCAGTTTCCCAAGTTAAGCAATTCTATGAACAAGACTATTTTTTTCCATTAAAATTGGCTGATAGGTATTTTGAGATTCACTTCTCAATCTATCTTAAATGTCTTAAATACTGATTTTTTATAAAATTCATAAAAATAGTAACTAAATAATTCAATTTTGTTACTCCTTAACTGATTTCTCTTTAATATCTGTGATAATTGAGTGCTCTGCAGACAGGCTGCATTCTGAATTTAAAAAGTCAAACCTGAATGCACGAATGGTTGCTTTAAGTGGACACAAAATTTAAGCAAACGTGGTCATCTCCGGTATCTCTCATAACTAATCAAACAGAATAATCAGACAGTTTGACCCAAATAACCCTGCAAGAGAATAAAAGCAGCTCACAAATTCCTTGCATCTTTACTACAGGTAATTGTGGAAGAAATAAACACCTTGTAGGTGGAAAGGACATATCTTCTGATTATGTGGGAATGATCTATCGGTGAAAAGAACAGTAACCACCTACACAACAGAACCCCTGGCAGATCTCCGACTCCTGTGGAAACAAGCTACACTTGGCTCTGCATCCAGCATCACAAGCAAATCATAATCTTACGCTTAGTCAATAGCTATTAAAACTACAGCTCACTTTATCAGCTCGGCTCCTTTCAACCTTTCTTAAGGATTCATCCATTTCCCTAATCCCCTTCTGGTCAAGGATTCCTGATGGATGATATTCCACAGTTCTTCCAAATCCTGCAAGAAGGATTTACTCTCAACCTCATTGAAAGGTAAATGTCAAAAAAAAAAAAAAAAAAAACCCCCCCAAAAAAAGGCAAAACCAAAATATCTTAAAACTACAGCAAGACATAAGAAGCTCTGCTATGCAGACTAGGTACAAATAACTGAAGATGAGACAATGGCATGAGCTGCCTTACCTCAATCGAGAAACCTTCCAGAGTAGCGTCAAACTCAATCGCTTTCAACAGAAGTTCAACTTTCCTATCAGATTCCATCAGTTTTTTCAGAAGGAGTTGTCCAGGCTCCAAAACCAAGGGCTCCATCTCCTAAAAAGGTAAGGAAGTCAGTCTGGTCCTTCGAATAGTAGCCCCTGACCTATCTGGATTACAAAATCCAGTCTTACCCTGCCAATGCAAGCAAGCTCCTGATACATTGAGGTCAGGGCTTTATCATGACGGACGCGCCGGCGTTCTGACAGGCGTTCCAAGATATTACTGCTCCTTTCCTCAGAAACTGCCAACAAAGAAATGCGGATGATGTGACTTGGAACCGTGGCTGCAGCATATTTTAAAAATTCCTTTGATTTTATTAATTGGCGATTTTCAGAAGGATAAAAGCATGGAGGCTATGAACTAAGTTCAGGTGTGACGCAAAAAACCCGCAACTTCCAAGAATGAGATCCGCTTACATCATAACTGGAATTTAGCATCTAAGCAGAAACTGTGATTGACCAACAATTTTACAACCGTTTTTTCTGTGAGTAGACTCTTCATCTTCAAAATTACCTACAAATCATCAAAAATGTGTCAGGTAATTTCTGAGCTCGATTTTATGCCTTGTTCAGCTAAAACCATTATATGTATGGTGGCTGCTAAGAATGCAAATTGAAATATCTGACATTGAGGGAAGAAAGTTTTACCAATAAAATCAGGTAAGCCTCTGACTTCCTCGGCTTCATTTACATCTCTACTTTTCCAAGCCTTTCGAACTGCTGCAGCTTCTCTAAAACAGAAAGAGAATAAAGCTTTGATTTGTACTAAATACGTAAGAGGAGGGACTTGCAATGGGCATAATATTTAATTCACAAAATGTAACATTTAAGTGAAAATAAGCATCATCCTGACTTCAAAGACTACGATTCAAAGAATCAATGATGCTTCTTCTGAGATGAATTGAACGGAGTCATTATCTAGCCTGGGTTGCTCACAACCTCAAATCTGCTACGATGGCATAAAAGCAATAAATGCTAGATTTAACACGTGTAAACTACAAAGACATACATACTGTCTCCAAAAGGTAGAAAAATCGATGAACTGTTAAGTAAGGAGTAGCAAGAAATGTGGAAATAGTGTTTATCTGCCCACTGCTCTCCCCATCAGCTGAGGCACTGTGTTTCTCCTCGGGGGAGGTGAGAATGAGGGTGTCATTATTCAGCAGAAGAGTTAGGGTGAAAAGGTTGGAGGCACTGATTTCCTTTCTCCCTCATTACATAATCATTACTGCATCATCACGTAAACCATTAGCATAGTTTAAAATACAGTTCAAAAATATATCTCAGACTGGGCTTATACCTAGATTGCTTTAACAAAGAAGACATCCGATTTATTTTTAAAAGAAGAGCCATACAATATGTATGTGATTGCAAATATTAGTCTATTAATCTGCACTTTAACAGGCAGCAGCTCATTATACTCGATTTACATCTGGCAAGGAGACAGTCTGTTACAAGTCATTAGCACTGTGACCAAAACTTTAAGAGTGTCTAGCTCCCAGTGCAAGACTTACAACTTCATCCCTATAGTCATAGCTCCCAGTGCAAGACTTACGACGTCATCCCTATAGTCATGAACATGTGATTTGGTTTTTATGCTTCTCTACCTGTACAATGGTGGCTTTTCTGTGGAGTCATTGCAGGGCATTTTCTCAACCCAGTTCTGCTGATAACACAGAGGTAGCCTTGAATTGGTAGAAATTTCCGAATTCCCAAGCAAACGGAGACTTTCACTCTTTATAGAAAGCCTAGTCTTGTTTCTTGCTTCACGCAAAGCGCATACTAAGCAAACCTTCAAAAGACCATAATCATAATGGTTAGAATTCTTTCCAACCTACTGAACAGAGAATAGTAGCAAAATAATTGATAAAAGCAGTGAGGGAAAAGGTGGCAGAAGAGAAAGGTAAAATAGTGAACACTATTTTGCACGTGCATAACAACTTTCATCCAAGGCTGTTTTCAATATGAGGAAAAAAAAGATATCCCCTTCCTCAGTGAGAAAAACTGAAACAAACTGGATTGTGCGCCTTGCTTATGGTTACAAGGAAAATCAGCTGCAGAGTGTGAAATGCCTGAATCTGGCTTACTACAGCCCTTAATTTACCTCCTACTGCTAGGTTACAATTGTAGTGGTTCTGCCTTCAGTGAATATATCGTGACACACAGCGAAGACACGGGAACACCCACGGATGCAGGAGAAAGCACATCCTGAAACCAGCACAACTATTTTCTACTAAACAAACACAAACCAGAAAGGTTGAAACTGACCTCTGCTTGGAGGTGACTTTAGCAGCCAGCAAACAACAACATCATTAACACATTTCGTTTTTTACCCATTTCATTTTTTCACCTGATCATCAAAGATCTGTGTGTAAACTCCCCCTCTG
>NW_010131140.1:0-4630 GCF_000699245.1 Pterocles gutturalis
AGAGGCAAGTGCTCCCCGCCGGGCTGCTCGCCCTCTCCTGGGCCCTGCATCGCCCTGGCTGGGTGAGGTGTGAGCACAGCAAGGGTAGACACCGCCACCCCCTTGCCCTGCCCGGAGCATCTCTTGCAGCCTCTCCAGGTGTCCATGAGCTTCTTTGTGCATCACCGTCTGCTCCCAGGGGCAGAGAGTTGCCATCTCCCCACGGAGGAGCATGGCTTGTACAGCTCCAGGGTCTGATCTTATTTATTTTTGCACTAGGGAAAGGCTGAGAAGGTATCCCACTAGAAATGGCTTGGATAGGAGTGACTGAAGGATGGGATGGGAACCAGGAGCAGCCCCCCAGAAAGGGCTGGGGAACAGTGGGGAGGGGGTAGAGTCCCAGGTTGCCCAGTCAGAGATCTCGCTGAGAGTGAGCTGCTCCGGGGGAGCTCACAGGTGTTCCTGTGGGTGCCAAAAACCTCCGATGCTTTTCCAGTGACGCAAGAGAAACATATGGGGAAAGACAAAATAAGAAATTACAATGACTGTGGGACAGGAGTGAGAAAGCCCCTCACGTGCGTTTGCTTCCCAAGCCCTGACTGAGCTGCCCGTGAAGGCATCGTTCCATGGAAATCAGACTTTCATTTATCGTCTGAGAGGGAAAGGAATTTTCCTATGTTTTATATGTTTCCTACAATAATCGCAGAGCGTGGCTGTAAATGTTGCTATAAATAGGGCACCCTTTTTAAACGAGACTGTGTGTGAAAGCTATCAAGTCGGCTGTGCTGCCCCAGGGCACAGCTTTGTCAGGGCAAGGCAGCGAGGTCTCCCTGCTGGGCCAAAACAAGGGTTTTTCTTCCCAAGTACTAACACATTGCTGTCCATGCCTATGGCACCCAGTGATACCCATGCTGATGCTTAACAGCTTCACGCAGTGAAAGGCCACCCTCCCTGTCCCATAAGCCAACACACTCAAACTCGAGAGCAAGAAACCTATCTACACACACGCACTCCAACGCTTGATGGGTGACCCCTTACCTGCCCATGCAGAGCCTCCCGAAAACACCTCCCCAGCTGCCCTGAGGGTCTCTGCTGCTGCTGGCCGCTCTCTGTGGCAATGCTGTTGCCGTTCCCGTGAGCGTAGGTGTACCAGGGCACAGCAGCCAGCTGAGGCACCAGGACCGCCTCCACGCTGTTCTCCTCCGACATCTCTGTGTCACCCCTCACCCTGGCCACCTGGTGAATCTGTACAGTGGCTTCTGGAGGGTGGTTGATGTGGACGTTCACCAGGGAAGGGTTTAGGGAAGCTGGAAGATGAGTTTATACCACAGTTGTGACAACCTGGCAACAACTTGGCACATGCAGAGTATCTCGTCATCAACAAAGTCACGGGGGGGGGGGGGAGAGATAGACTGACCCCACCAGGAAATCTAGGGGAAGACTGCACCTAAGAGAAAATACTTCTCTGGCCCAAAACCAGGACAAACTTACTCAAAACCTTCCCCAACCACCTGAGCCCTTCAGAAACTAAGGGAACCACTTTGCTAACAACCTGTCCTGAAAAGGCAAGCACAAGGAGATAGTGGCCTGTTCCTCTGAAGATCTGAGGAACATCCACATAGGAGGCTCAGAAGTATGAGGGAGATCCAGGCTTCTGGCAGAGGAACCTAGTACCTTCAGGGTGCCACCAGCACAGGAAACGTAGGCAAAGGGTGACTTTTTTAACCTAGTTCCACCACTGAGTTTAGGAGTTAAGAGGATCTTCTGACTTAACAGCCATCTCTCTCACCTGTGCCAGCATTAGCTCCGTCCATCCCTTGCTCCCCATGGCATTTCTCCCATGCTCCCTGATTCCTGCACCCACCACCCCAGTTGCCTTTCAGTCCCAGAAGGCTCAGAGAATGGCCTTGCAGGAGCAAGACATTGGTCCAAGGGCTCCTCTCTATGCCAGATGTCCCGGCAGGCAGAAGAACACAGGGTCTGGAGCTCCTGGCCATGCTCACCCAGCTGGTTGGACAAGGGCAGGGTGTAGGTGGAGTGTTTCATGGAGCCGCTGGATGGGGTCTTGGGGGTTCTCCCTCCCTGCTTCTTTTCCAGAGAGGGAGCTGGCAGGTGGCAAAACTTTCCCGTGGAATTGGAGGGGCACCAGCACTCATCCCGGCCCACGCAGCGGCCTCCGTTCAGGCAGGGGATCTGGCAGAAGTCTGCAAGGCAAAGAGAGGTCTGCTTAACAGAGAAACTGAGTCACTGCCTTTAGGCAAGGGGTGGCTGCGGTGGGCCAGGCAGCTGGATCTGGGCCAGCACTAGCCCCATGGTGCCCTATGTACAGCAACATTTCATCAACCCATCACTGGGGTCAGCAGTGCAGTCTGGAGGCCTCCTGAGGTCCCTGCTGTGGACCACCATGCAGCAAGCAGCAGGTAGAGAAGCTGGGGTCCTCCCTGAGCTCTGCACCAGCCTGCAGTAGTGGCTTGAAGGTGATGAGCCCTCCCTTGGGCTCTGGGGCCACGGCCCCAGGGCCAAGGTGGTGGTGCTGGCACTGCAGGATCCCTCAGAGTGGGGCAGAAGCTACAGCAGCCGCATGCGGCCGAGTCAGCACAATTCCTTCTCTTCTGCATCACCCCCTCCCCACTTGGCAGGGTTTTTACTCCCAGCCCAGAAGAGAGCTCAGTGGGGATGGGAAAGGCAGAAGGAGAGAACAGGCAGAGAGCCCACATCCTTGGAGTCTGTCTCCTGGCCAGCCCTGGCCCTGCCAGCAGCTCAAGTGGGAGATGTGTGGAATGGGACAAAAGAACTAGGAGCAACTCATCTGTACAGGCTCAGAAAAAGCATCCACAGATTAAATCAAAGTCACGTCTTTTCTGGCCTCATCAGAAGTTTGGAGCAACCCAGAGCACTTCTCAGTGTGAGCGACACTCAGGCAAGGCACAGGATTCCCTGACAGATCATCCTGACTCATTTCAGCATGAGAGGAGTTGCTGCTGCTGTGCATCCCAGGATGACTTGTTAGGTTCATCCCAGGGGATGAGCTCCCACCCTCTCCAAGTTCATTTGCTCAAGCCTGCAACCAGTTTTAGGGCAAGGAGACACATCTTTGGACTAGGATCTAGGCAAAAATTCCCATGAACTCTGTATCAGTCGGTATCCACAACAGCCAGACTTTGCACTCTCTCTGTGTTATAAGAACTTGAGAGTTCCAGAGGCTTTCAGAGGACAAGTCCCACCAGGGTGCTGCAGGCTACTCCCACCAACTGGCTCCAAGAGGATGTGCCCAGCCCACAGCTGGGTATCCCACTAACCTGATGAGCAATCCCAGCAGCTCTAGAAAGGAAAGCAGAAGTTTGAGCAGCCCTGTTTACAGGAACAGCTTGCAACCTGCAGCCAGCTCTCCTGGCTGCCACGTGAGTAAAAGAAGAGAACAGGAGGAAATTAGGTGATGAAAGTCAGCCCCAAGTCTGGATGCCAACAAAAGCAGTGAGCTGGCTCTGAGAAGGAAGGGGTGGCGAGACTTGGCTGCAGGCCTGACTCAAACACATGCATCCCCCACTACCTGGAGTGGGATGAAAACAGAAGTTGCTTGCCCAGGCACAAGAGCAATGAGGCAAGGTCTGTCTTCCTCCCACAGAGACAGAGACAGCGTAAGCCCCAAAGACCCTGGGAGACATCTTCCTAGGCACTGAGAGAGGGCATCTCCTCCCATTCCCATACCAGCCCAAGCCCTCAGTCTGTAGAGGCAGGAAAGGCAGAAGGAGAGTGGAGGAGCAGACAAGAAGATGAGCCAGGGGCCTTGGGGTGCTCACAGATGCGGAAGCCAGACTTGGGATCATGGTCGTGCCCCCCTTGGCTATAGAGAGTGGTGGTGTCTCCTTTCTCGCAGCTGTTGTAGCAGCGCCCGCTCCGGCACGTCTGTTTGCAGATGGTGGGTGTGAAGACAATTTTTATCTTCCTAATCTTCTCTGTCAGGTTGGCCCCTATGAAAGAAAGCGATAGTGCTAAATGTAAACAACATCAACAGGCTAGGGGGCTGGTAATTCACAGCTCAACCTCCAAAGCATTCCCAAAGCAAGGAGCAGTCTGTGTCCCTCCCCAGGGCAGTATCTCTCCTTGCCCCTTGCTCACTGCAGCCTGTCCCCTGCTCCAGCGTCAGTAAGGGTTTGTCAACACATGAAAAACGGCCAGCAGCATGCTCTGCCCACCCAGTTGAAGTGGCATAACTCCCTGTGATGGAACACACCCGCACTAACTCCAGTATGAAGAGTATTCTTCTGCTTTAGACAATATTCCTTCTCAAGCTACATCAGTAGCCTGGAGACTGGCTGCCCTTAAACCACTGGAAGCCTTCCCACATGAACAGCCACACTGGTATCCATCAAAGAGAGCATCAGGGCTTGAGAAAACCAATGTCTCCCTGTAAGCATCCCCTGACCTCCTGCGGTTACCTACAGTCCCCTCCTGGTCCCTCACCTTCCTCACATTAGATACAAACGGAAATGGCACTCAGAGTTCTTGGGGGCTTGCAGAAAATGGACAACAGACAGAACGACTGTGTAACCATGAACCATCTAGCTCGAAACTATGGCCCTCCATCCCTGCCCAGGGAGAAAGCTGTTTTTTTGTGGGTGCCTGTCGTGGGTTAAGCACAGACTGCTTA
>NW_010131141.1:0-3189 GCF_000699245.1 Pterocles gutturalis
GTCCGTGCCCAGGTAGAGCTCGGCCCGTCGCTGGTTCTTCTCCGGGTTAAGGGCTCTGGAGCCGCAGCCCGGGTCTTGGTGAGCGGTGTGACCTCCCCAGGGCTCGGGCTGGACGGGGCCGCCGGGCTCTTCCCCAGTCGGGCTGCTGGGTGCAGATGGGTGTGCTGGGGTGTACGCATCACCGTGCAGCGACGGCGTGAGCGGCACACCTGTTCCCACTCTGGCAATCTCTCTGTGGCAAAAGTGGGACAGCTATTAATGTAGATAACTCCCGGAAGATGGGGAGACACTCTGATCTGGGAGCGTGCGTGCTGGTCTGAGCAGCCTGAGAGGAGCCGAGAAGTGTTGGGGATGAACGCTGCTGTGAGGCAGTGTCCTTGCGGTGGTTTTCGCCACATGCTTTTAATCTGTGCTTAGGATGTGTTTCCTGTGTGGAATGTGCACCTCAGTCTCCTAACACACCACACAGCATCTGCCAGCCTCAGTGCGCTTTACTAACGGGCTCTGAACACATTCTCAGTACTTAATACTTGACTGCAAAGAAAATCTTACTTTACTTAAAATTCAGCAGCTCTGAGGAGTGTCTTAACATCACAAACCAAAATCTAAAGCAACATAACAAGAAATGAGGAGTTTGTAACTCATGACAAATTTTAAAAGTGTCGCTTGTCTGGGGTTGAAATCTTCAGACTTGACACAAAATCTCAGGTTTACACAAAAGGTTGAAGTCATCACCTTTCGTACTGCAAGAACACTCGTTCTTCTTTGTCGCATGCTCAGCCACTAGTGCTTTTGAAAAAAGAGTTGATTTGAGTCCTCCTGTCGCTGCTGCTGGTTGTGACTCTCCTCAGCCCCGTTCCCCAGCTGTCCTGTTTGAGTGGCTTCCTCTTCTGTCACACTTCAGACTTGCCGCATTGGCTTGTCTCCCTGGCCCGTCTCTTCTGTCTTCTATCTGCCTTTCTGTTGGCACCTTAAATTCATCCTGCGACTGTGTGATTTTAGCACCTTCATTTCGAATTTCCTCCTCTTTGACTGCTAAATGTTAAAATATGCTGCTGTAGGAGAAAGTGTTTAACTGGCAAGGAAAACTTCTTGTTAGACCTTGTGTTCAATGTTTGTAATTCATGATGCTAGCAAGGTTGCTAGTCTTGTGCTTATGGACTGTCCAAGTTTTATTGCTATTTATACTAACTTTTATTCCTCTTTAAGTTAGTTAATACAATTCTCGCAGAATCATAGTGTTCGCAGTTTAAATATTAGGAATATTTTCACAGATTATGTTTGGAAGATTTGAATTTTCTTTCTGGTGTTTTAAGTAACACCCAGTTCCCAACACATGATCCCTAGCACAGCGGTGGGGCGTTAAGGCCGTGATGAGCTTTATCAGTTCTACTGTAAGTGAAGAACCAGTTGGAAGTGGATTTTAGTTTTTGGGTATTAAGCGAGGCTCAGTGCTTCTCTCTGAGCATACACTGGAAGACAATCATTTCTAGTCAGTTGTATGTTGGTACAATGCTTTGAGGGCATCAGTAGTCTGAAAGGGCAGAGCTATCTGTCTGCTAAGCTAATACAGACAGGTTTTCAGCTGTGTATGAAGCCTTGTGGTGGTGTGTTGGCCTTCAGTCTAGGAGGGAGATCCACTAAAAACTCATGATACCACACTGCATCTTAGCAATTTGGTTTGAATTGTCTTTATTGGAAAAAACCCCAACAGACGTGCAAAGGCTGAATTGGGAGGCTTTGCTATCCAAGTAATGAACCTTGCAGCACCTGCGCCCTAGTTCTGAGAAGTCTGTAAACTAATGCAGATATTCCTTTTGTGAGCTGTCTGACCAAGGAAGGGGATGACTGCAGTGCCAGACATTTCCATTGTAAGTCAACAGAAGGTAATTTAGTTCCTGCTGCCAATGAACAAAGATTATTGTCATCTCTGTAACCTGCAGAAATTGATGTGAAAAGAGTTCAGTTTCTCTGTGGGTTATGCCACCATCACTGAAACTTGTGCTGTTTTCGTCAGAAGTGAATTTTTTAAGGATTGTGGAAGCCAAACTGCCTGACCTTGCAGAAAGATGTCCCATTTCAAACATGGAGGGAAAGCTGGTACCAGGATTTTTTCCCTGTTGCTTCCTGTGTTATAGTCTGCGAAACACTTTCTGCTGTCTTTTATGTTCTGTGTATTTTTAAAATATGCTCCAGGCAGTTCACTTTCTCCAAGAACTGACATTCACAAAGAGATTACCTATTTAAAAAGCCCCAAATAAACAGGCACACAATTAAGAAAGATAATAAAGTCTGATAAGCCATCTGTATTTCTCTCTTCTGTTTACAGTCATAGATTCCAGGACCCACGGATGCTTGCTCTTGCCTTGTCTGCCACCGGTGGAAAAGTGATTAGTTACACCAAATAGATATAAAAAATGCTCTGTATCTTACCTTGCCTTTGTCTTCATTGGAGAGAGCAGGTGTTTGGCCTGTTCAGAATTTAATTATTTATTTGTAGTAATCTCCTTTGTAACTCTCTTTCCTCATTCACTAATTTGAATTAATAAACAAAGACCTGTGATTGTTTTTGAATTTTATTAAAATGACATCAGGACACATGCCCAGTGATTCACCCTCCTGAGTAGGACATTTTTACTAGGTGGATCAGTTTTTAAAATGACAGCATCTGCTTGCTAGTACACATTTATTTATGATTCTTCCCCAGGCGAGTATAGCAGGAGTCTGGTGAGTAATAACCAGCTGTTGGAATTAGCAAATAGGGAGAGCAGTTATTTGATCTGTGAAGGAGTGTGGGAGCCAAGGCCAGAAGTAATAAAAACTCAACAGATGCCCCAAATATCGAACCCAAGTAGGGACCTGTAAATGACTTGCACTGCTCGAGGGCAACATCGTGTCAGGTGGGTTGCCTCTGTCTGGAGTTTTTATTAAAGATGAAACCCTCCCCACCACCGTGTCACATTCAGCAATCCTGAGAGCATCCCGGGTCCGACGGCAGCCCCTCTGCGGTGCTCGGCAGCGTGGGCGATGGCACACGGAGCACGGCAGCTCTGCGCCGGCTCCGTCAGCTCTCTCGCCAGCATACGGGCAGGGCAGGCACAAAGGGGTCTGAGTGCGAGGATGCTGCTGTTGGACCGCCTTGTCTCACACCCAGGGTGCGCTGTGGCTCGGGTCCTTCCTGGTGCCTTA
>NW_010131141.1:3220-3840 GCF_000699245.1 Pterocles gutturalis
ACCGAGTCGCTTCTTGGACAGCCACTGCAGGGGCACAACAGCAGCACCAAAGGTTTTCCTCTCCTTGGGACGTGAGGCTGCCCCTGGGCCCCTCGGGAACGCCGTGTCCCTCTGCCAGCCGGGTGCTCTGCAGCTACCAGGGGAGGGGTCTGTTCGATCGTTACCTGTGTTTTGGGGAAGAGCCGTCAGAAGACGCTTTCTGTGGACTTCAGCCCTCGTCCTGCCCGTCGATGAGAGCGCAGCCCGGCAGGGAAAGCCTGTCCTGAGAATTAGCATTTCCTTCCACCGACTTTCGGCAGTGGTGGTTCCCTAAGGTGGGATTTACATTGTGCTCATCAGAGTCACTGTAGTTGCTCTTAAATAAAAACAAATTTTTGACAACAACTGAAAAATTTATGTTCTTGATATATCTCCTTCCCATTTTGTAAAGAAGAAGATAAACCGAGGTGAAACTATGGAAGATACATTGAAGCTTTCATAACATTTCATAACATTTTGATGGTTGTCACAATATCTTGTAAATCTGGTATCTTCAGAAATATTAATTTTATATACATCTTATTAAGCTTACACTCTAGCTTGCAGTTTGGCAAGTTGTGGTGGGTTAGCCCTTGGCTCGG
>NW_010131142.1:0-7066 GCF_000699245.1 Pterocles gutturalis
GGAGCCCCCCGAGGTGCAGGAGGCCGAGCGAGAGCTCCGCGAGGAGCTGCAGAGGGCGAGGGACGAGTACGGCATGGCCACAGGTACCTGGGGGGTGTCCAGAAAACATGCTGTTATCCTCGTTGCCGAGCTCATCTTCGTGGGATTCTGTTGCCTTTACCTAGAAAAAAAATCCTAGGTTAGGTTCTCATTTGTGCAAAACTTCCTGGTTTCCATCGTTGCTCACAGAGCGAGGCTGAAACGCCACTTGCTTTGAAACCACTTTGTCCCCTTAGAAATGAAATGCAGGAGAAAACCCATCAAGGAAAGCCCTGAGCAGTTTTCTGGGGCATCCAGGGCATTTCAGCACTCTGGCAAACCCGTGCTTGTGTTACCAACTCTGCTAGTCCTCAAGGGCAGCTCCTGCCCACACAGTGAAGTTAGTTTACTGTATATCACAGCAAAGTACCCCAAAATGCATTATCCACCAGCATCACGGTGGCTGTAGCATTAACTTCACCCAGCGTCTACATTCAGTTACAACAGCAGCTCTGCTTATGCTTACCTGAAAAAAGGAGACGCAAAGCTTTTGGCAGGGATTGGGTTTGCCTAACAGTGGTACTCCAACACTACAGGTGCCATCTCCTCCTTGCAAAGGCAACTGGAGATCCAAGAATCCCAGCTTCGGAGAATCAAATCTGAAAATGAAATGCTCCAAAAGAAGCTCAGAGAGCGAGAAAATCAGCTACAAGCCATGTCTGCCAAGGTACGGCCCTGAGAGCACGGTGGTGATCGTTGTGAGGAGAGCTGGCAGCGGGGGATGCGGGCTTTAGGCAACAGTTCCCTGTCTCAGAGACAGGAGGTGCACCTGTGAACTGCAAAACTGAAGTTTAAAATATTTTCTCTTAAGTTTTGCAGTCTGAGAGAAGAACGGAAACACGAAGATATGATGGTGACAATAGAGAAGGAGAACTGCAGTCTTCGACAGGTACATGCGGTGCAAAGCCGCTATAGAAAATTCTTGTATTAGCTGCTTAGCTGGGCTTGTTTTAGGCTTGGGGGAGTTTGCCACATTAAAAAAAAAAAAAAAAACAAAGAAAACCCCACTCAATTCAGTAGCTTTAGAGAAAACACAGGTAACAACAGTTACCAGTGCTGGCAAGGTTGTTAGTCTGTAGACTCTGCTCAGGAAATACAAGAAGCATTTGGACCAGATACTGGGAAGATGTGGCCAAGCCTGCTCGGTTTTTCCTCACTTACACGGCTTGATTTATGCTTCTCCCCAGGTTGTTACAGAACAAGAATCCAAACTGGCTGAGCAGAACAAGCTGATCAGTGAGTTACAGGAGACGGTCTGCCAGCTACAGGCAGAGGTTCTGAGCAGCCGGTACCACATCCAAAAGCAGCAACGGGCCCAAGAGGCAATCCAGAGCCAAGCCGAGACACTGCAGCACAGGGAGCTGCAAACCAGAGTGGCACTGGAATGCATCACCAGCAGGGTAAGTGGAGCCTCCTTCACTTCACACTCCCACCTCCCTCCTGGGACACACTGCAGCCATTTCAAGCAGAGAATGTGAAAGCTTAGAGACATTCTTGGGCAGAAGCACAGCAGGAGAGGTAGCAGGGCACAGCAGTCCTTTGATCTCAGGGACCAGCTTCCCTTTGCAGCCACGGGGCCAGAGGAGCAGGAAACTCAGTGCATTTGCTTCCCAGCTTTTTGATACGCAGCTCTTATGTCACTGATAAAGCAAACAGGCCTTGAGCCCTTGAGAAACTCGAGTTCAGAACAGTTACACCACCAGATTCCCAATATCCTTCCAGACTCAAAGGAACAGCTATCACCTTAAAGCCATTTCCCGCAGGGTGCCTGGTAGCAAGCACAGAGCCCAATACCTGGGAAAGGGACTCAGTCCACCCAGAAACACATCACTATCACAGGACTTGCAGTGAAACCCAAACTGCCCCTAATTCCACATAAACAGACTTTCCCTTTCATCATTCACTTGTACTTCGTCCAAGTCTGACGGTGTAGTCTCTGTAAATCCATGCAAATGCCAAAAAATGGTATATAAAAACTAAACATACCTACTTTCCTCTTTTATCAAAAGTTTGAAAGGTATCGAAGCAAAATAATTCAGGCTACATTCAGTACGATAGGCAGCAAGCCTCCCCAGGCAGAGCTCACGGATGAGGAGGTGCTGGAGGCAATGCAGGTACGTGGCTCTTTCGAACTCTGCTTCTAGCAGCTGGCAAAAGATCGATAAGAGAACACTTTGCAGTAATGCTCTCCACCTCTTTACATATCCCTAATTTTCAGAAAATAATTAACGAACGGATGGAGTTCCATCAGATGCTGAAACAGAAGGGTGTCAAGGTCCCACCGCTCCTCAACCTCGACATGTCTATTTCATCGCCTACCAGTGCTAAGGGAAGGAGAAAGAGTCCCGCAAGGTAGCATCTTAACGCCTGAAAACAGCCAAGTCAGAATATGTCACCAACTTCAGGCTCCTGTTTCTTGGGTTTGAGATGGTGACTTACTAACACATTAAACTCACTTTACTGAAATCAAGTTCTGTGGAAATATGTAATTCAATTGTTTCAGCTGACTCAGAGCACACTTCACTGTAAATCACTGGTCTGTAGAAACATTTGACTTCCCAGGGAAGGCTGAAGCACTACTAAGGACCGCTTGGCTACAAGGAGCTAGAAAGCGTTAAGTGACTATTTTTGCAGTACACAATAGCTGCTTGGGCAAGTTTGTATAGTTATATGACTGGAAAATTCACCAGTGCCAAAACAAGTGAGAGTGCCATATGACCACAAGAACTGTTTTATTTTTCCATTCAATATGCAAGTCCCAACATGTGGATGTATTTGACACGGTATCTGGAAGTTCAGTCAGTTAAAAATGATACAATCTGTAGGTCACCCTAGCTTAGGGAGAGGTTTGCGTTCGTACAGGTAGTAGCCCAGGTGTAAAAGTCACCCACAGACTGTGAGAATCAGAACCAGACTCCCTGTATTTTGGAAGGTGTCCCCAACACTCTTCACGTGGGGAGTGTGACAGAAAGCTCCAGGAGGGTCACTCTGCACAAGAGCGCTTGCATTCTGGGGAGAGAGGAGCTTGAGTAGTGTTGATGTAAGGCAGCGTCAGCCCTCTGAACAGAACTGAACTTCATGAGCAAGAATAAATTCAGTGCTCGATCAACAGTCACTCAACGGGTACACAACGAGGTCACTACAGCTGGAATTTCCACAAGGATGGACGATGGCTCTAAAACGCACTGGGACACACAAACCCCTGCAGTCAGTTCAACTGACTTCACTTAAAAATGGAAGCCGTGTTAACGTCTGAAACAGAAACCCATCACTTGAATACTCATTCCTCAAGTTCTGACATGAATTAAATTTTTGCAATTACTCCAGATATGAAAATAAAATTATGCAGAATGAGATGTTAGTGAAGCAGTTTTGCATTCTGTCTTCTATATTGGTATTCAGCAGGTGACTTCGTTTCAACACTGTCACCTACTGGATTTTCTCAGTTTAGCTGTTAACATCATAATTCAGCTGAAATATACCAGGAAGAAATACTGATCTTGCAGAAAAATGACTGCACTCATTTTATAAACATGAAGATGTCACAATGATTTTCTCTATGGTTAAGCATTCTGACTTCCAATAACTTCTCTGCCTTCAAGTTTGCATTGAAGATGCTGTTATCTCTACCTAGTCAGAATACCGATGACTTTCTATGAAGGCTGAAAGAATGCAATACTCCTTACTGTAGCTTGACCAAACTTTAAATCAGTTTTTACATACCCAGGCAGGATGCACGGCATCTTTTCTTTAAAAAACCGAACCACCTCACTGTGTACAAGTTGCGTTGTTGAATATGGAAAAAATAAAAAAAGAAAATGGAACAATTTTCTTAGCTTTGACAGCAGCTAACGTACTACAGTCAGAAGAGAGGAAACTGTGGTTAGGTCAGTTTTT
The DNA here is from genome assembly GCF_000699245.1 of Pterocles gutturalis. Classification (NCBI taxonomy): domain Eukaryota; kingdom Metazoa; phylum Chordata; class Aves; order Pterocliformes; family Pteroclidae; genus Pterocles; species Pterocles gutturalis. Next base: position 3,976 of record NW_010131142.1, read on the forward strand.
GAAGGGTAAAGTACTTTCAAGTTTCCATCTGTGTCCACCACTCGAACCTGCTCCACTCCCAATGGAAAATTCATCAGCTGTACACTTTGGCTGGGCTTCAAATTCACTGGTCCACAAAGAGCATCAGATTCGTCATCCGAGCCAGAGTCTTCCTTATTTTCCAAGGTAAATCTGTTCAGTTCTGCAATTTTCTGTTAAAAGCAAAACAGAAAACAAGATTAATTCTTCAACAACTTTCCAAGGTGTGTATCTGGCCAGCCTCTGGAGGAACATCTGCACGAAAACGTTCTTCAGTGGGTCAGAATCTTTTAGGAAACTGAAAAGGCTTTCGATGTTCTCACTCCTGTGCTCTCCAGGAGGTCCCGCTCTGCTGAATAGTTCAATTTTTCATGTTTAACAGAGAACTCGTGCTTTGTCAAAGGACTGGATTCTAAGCAACAAAAGCCTGCTGTAGAATCACCACTGATGAGTTTGCTTGCAGGCCACTTGAAATGGTCTCTGTTACCACCTTGTGTCAACCACACAAATCAGTTAGCGTTCACCAACATGTTCCAAAGGTTATGTTAACTGGATGAGAGAAAATACATTTATCTTGCAAAAGATTTCACAGCACACTATCTTGTACTCACCATATACCATTTTACCCTTTTCAGTAAGGAAGCTTTAATTAAAAGCAAGCATGCTGAATGGCACTTAATGAGACTGTCCTGCTGCTAATACAGTATCTGAACGATAATTCTGTAATAATGACAGGACCAAGCAAGCTAATTGTCAGGCGTGCTGAGGTGAGAAACCTCCCTAAAAGAATTTATTGGCAGCAGCTGAAGCCTTGAGCTCACTAACAAGGGGAAGGTGTTGAAAGTCAAACCATAAATTTACAATTGTGGTAACACAACGTTATTTACTCTGGTGTGTTTTGAGGTCTGCTAGTTGCTCGGGATATGAGAATATAAAACCTTTTATGATACAGCAAAATGGAAGAGTAAGTAAAGGAGCAGGAATAACAACAATAATAGAAACCTGCTCTATTCTTCTGAATACATGTGAGCAATGAAACATTTCAGTGAGAAGCACACCAAGAACAGAGGGGATTATTTTACTGAACTTCTTACCAGAATTAGTGTGTCCATGACATCTTTGCATATCTGTAAGCTGGTGTCACTTGTCACTTCCAGAAACAGATCACGGGTATCTTTTCTAATCTGTAAGAATTTCACAGGTAAAGCAAGTAAGGAATCGGAGCATGCTCACCCACAGTCACTTGGCAACGTTTTAATACACAAACTGAATGAAAGGAATCTGAGTCTGACAATCTAGCAGAGAAGACTCATGCTTGAAGATCTATATTTAGAATGCAATGACAAGTTTCACAGAACTGTATGTATCTCTGAATCCGCAGTGAAACATCTATCAGTAAAAAAACCCACTGTTTTATTCTGATTAATGTATTTCCACTATCCGAGAGTACCTTTGTTTTCTCACTATTGGTTATTGGTGGGAAGGAAATCACGCTGCCTTCGGCATCCACAAGACACGGGTAGTTCTCTTTGCCATCCAGTAACTGGAGATACCTGCCACGAAAAACAAAGCAGACAAAAGTGAGCAACTGAAACAGCAGCTGGCCAAGAATTTACTCTCGATGCTGCTAGAAATAACGGAAGGCATTCACCATCCTCATTTCACTCCAGGTTACTCTTTACGTATAAATTCAGCTCAGTGTTTTTCATCTCAACTCCTAAGAGCTCGTGCTGGGTTTGTTAGCCCATCACCAGCACAGAACATGCTTCATAATACAGCCGAGCATGTTTTTTTTCAGTGCTGTTTTTCCCTACGAGTATGAACTACCAAAATTCACCTGAAGACAAAATAAGAGATCAGAATACTGACTTGTGCAACCCAGAAACGTTCTGACGCTTCTTCTGTTTCCTCTGCTCCTCAGCTTCTAACTGCAGCTGACGGAGAAGATCCTTTGCCTTGATCTCCTTTCGACCCAGGGGCGCTATCTACACCACACGAGAAAACAAACGTTTGAATTAAGAGCGACTCAAACACTGGGGTTATTAAGACTCTCCTATAAGCAAGTCAATAATGAAAACCACACTTCTGTATGCTGTCATTCCCAACACCTTAACACTAGCTAGCTCCGGGAGGCTTGTTCAAGCAGGCTTTGTTATAGCAAGAAAATTAGTACAGCTTCTAAACTAAAGTTCCTGGAATTAGTTTTCTAGGATCTACGGGGTAAGGAAAAAAAAAAAAAAAATCTTTCCATTCTATACAAATCCAGAAAACAAAAGGAAAAAAGTGGAAAGGCCAACCAATGCCACTGGCCCTACCTTCAGTTCATCAGGAGGCCGAACATCATAAATCAGAGGACCTTTGATCAGCTGCAAGTCGTGGGTGGCAATTGTGGCTGCTGTCCGCTTCTCACAGATGTCTTCGTGCAGTTTAGTCTAAAATGTAAAGAACACCGTCCAAATATATCAAAAACATCAACATGACTTATTCCTCCTAAAGTTCAGCTTTCTTATATATTTAATGTTTGTAGCATTAGCAGCTAGCTGAGTAATCCTTTTGCATGAAACGGAGCCCTTCTCCTCACCTGTGAAATAATTTTATCTGAATTACAACCCAAACGTAAGGATAGTTTGCTATCAACACGTTCCACAGCACTAACAAGCTGTTACAGAGGAAATGCAGATGCATGTGTGTTCATCGCCCTCTCATGGTAACATCTCAGCTCGTCTTAGGTTCTCCAGGAAAACCAGTCACAGACTGGGCAGGGAGCACGCCGCAGGCAGAGGCCACGCTGCACTGCCATCCCGCCATCCCCTCACCACCTGCCAGGCGAAGAGCTCACCCGAGGTTTCAGAAACTTATCTGCAGGAAAGAGTCTAGAACATTTCCAACGCTGCTAGTAATGTTCCCATTGCAAACCAGTAACCCAAGACCGCAGCACTTACCTGTGTCGACAGGAACCTCTTCAGAGCATTTCCCGGCTTTAAGTTCACTCCCTTGAGCACGCAGCACACGATGAAGGGTCGAACATCTTTGATGCCTGGGCTCACTTTGACCACCAAGGGCGCCGGGTTTT
>NW_010131143.1:0-17672 GCF_000699245.1 Pterocles gutturalis
CATCTCCCATCCCAGCAGCGGGTCCAGCCTTGCCCATGGCCACTCAGCAGCAGCATCTCCCATCCCAGCAGTGGGTCCAGCCGTGCCCACGGCCGCTCTGCAGCAGCCTCTCCCCCCCGCCAAGCAGTGGGTCCCGCCGTGCCCACGGCCGCTCAGCAGCAGCATCTCCCATCCCAGCAGCGGGTCCAGCCGTGCCCACGGCCGCTCAGCAAGCTGCACAGTGCAGCATGGCAGGACATGCCTCTGGCCCCCGCCATCAGCCATGGGGGTGTCACCTTCCCAGGACCATGGTCTGTGCACGGGTGGACCTGACCCCGCTCCCCCCCAGCAGGCTCCACCTGTATATGAACCCCCAGCTGCCATCCCTTCCAGGATTTGCAGAGTGCAGAGCAATAAAAAAGTGTTGGATCCATATGGATTTCAGAAATCTTTTGGCTCCAGGTCTGCTGCAGAGTCTCCAGGAGGCTGATTTCCCTCTGGCTCTCTGCTCCCTACGTCTGTGACATGATTCCCTCTGTGCAAGGAACTAAACCAAAATGTCACACCGAGAGCTACCTGAACTCTGTGGAGTCTGAATTCACAATGAATTATGCATTATCAATTATACACCATCAATCAGGAGCTTTTACCGAGTCATCATTAAGTGACAGGAACAGAACAAGGGCCCAAGAACTGAGTAAGTCAGCAAATGAAATAAGTGTTTATTGCCCACTCGATCATCTGGTGAAACACCCCATGTTCCTCCATGGGAATTTTTAATTTTATTGCTGATGCTTCAAATAAAATTATTAAACATATCCAGGAAAATAATATTTCTACTGAAATAGATTTTTCCTGCTTTCACAAAAATGTTTTCCTCCTTGGCACCTTGGCATGCCATTCCCTGCTGTAGTTCCTAGACCTAATTATTTAAAAGCCCAAGCATCCATTTGGAAACCACTGCTCTGCAAGCACTGTTATTTTTCCTTTATTTTCTGGTACGCGGCTGACCAGAAGGCATCATCGCACAGGGTAAGCTGCAGCCACACACCTGTGCTTAGGCACTTGAATCCTATTGTCACAAAATAATAAACTGGAAAATCCCCAAACGTGTCCAAGATGAGACACTGCCGTGCATCTGTGCTGCTCTTTGACCCCCTGCAATGGATGCTTCTCGTTCCCGTCCATCTGTCCCCAGGCTTCACATCTTATTCTGTTTTTTTACTGAAACTGCTAATGGAAAACCACGATGTGTTTGCACGACACACTGCCACCCGGTGCTCCAGGATGGCCGATCAGACCGGGCAGTTTGCCGCACATCGTTCGACACACAGCGGGTTTGCCTGGGACGTGTTTTGTCCCTGTGCTCCAGAGAGGTCAGCTGGGACTTCACTGGGGTTCCTTTTGGCTTCTGAGTCTGCCAGCAGAAAAAAGTAAAAAAAATACCTGGGTCATTGACATTTCAGTGGAAAAGAGTCGTGGAATTAAGGCTTACCTGGCTCTCCTGCTTCCTGCTAAACGAGTATCTGGTTAATTGCTGCCTATTCATGAAGACATCCATCATTCCTCACCAGAACTGGTGCGAATTCATGTGGAAAGTCGTTTCAATATTCACCTTTCAGTATTCTCCTGTCTTTATGCCCATTCCACCCAGCTGCAGAAATAACACCGCGTGATGCCAGTGCTGATGACCAAGCGATGTCATGGGACGAGGCGGCCACGGCCACTGGCCACGGGCGGGGGACACGGGCCAGCGGGTCTGGGGAAGGCGAGGACACAACGCAACGTCTCGTGTGTGCACATAATCCACTCTGTCTCAATTACACAGTTCACAGGCAGCTAATAGCCCAGTAATGACACGCTGAGCAGAACTGGCGAGTGCGTGCAGCCGCTACGCCAGCAGAATAGCAAGAGGGAGCTGCCGGCCGTGCCAGGGCTGAGGGCTTTGTCCCCAGCCGCTCTCGGTCATAATCCCTCTCCACTGGAGAAAACCCAGGAGTGGTGGAAATACGTGGGAGCAATGCCATGTCCTCTGTCCCAGGGCTGGGAACGCAGGATCCCATAGACATCCCACCAAGCCTGCGCTGGAGGCAGAGCATCCTCCCAGCCCTTGCCAGTGGTTTCAGACCTCCTCTCTTGGTTATTATTTTTGAGCTTGTTTGAGCAGAGGCTGTTTTTTATAGAGCAGTGCTCCCTGGGCATGTCTGGGGAGAAAAGGGACATTGGCATCTTTCTTCAGACATCTTGGGATACAAAAACCAAGTTATGAACAATATAAAATTCCGCTGGTGATGTGCATAATGTGTGTAAGAAGCACGGGAGAGTGGAGGGGGTTGAGAGCCAGGGCACGGAACGTGCTCGACGTGCAGCATTTCTCATGAGCAGATGAAATCGTGTTTTGGTAAGGGCTCATAAATATTCATAGCCCACCTGCTCCAATTACTGCCAGCCCGCCGGAGCAGTCCTGCCTGGTGTGCATGGTGACACAGGGAGGGAGCGGTTCGTGACAAGGCTCCTGTGTTTACTTTCATGCCCCTCTGTAGGATTGCATGGGCTTCTTTGTTCATTGGCACTCTGTGGTAAAAGCAAAAGTAATCTAACCACGGGCTGGAGGAGTAGAGCTTCCTGATTTAACAGCTGTGCACCACATCCTCACCAAGAGGAGGAGAGGGCTGTGGGTACCGGGGCAGGAGAAGGGGGCTGGGGAAGGGATGCAGGGCTGAGTACGTATGCCTGTATCTAGGAGTGCCTTTGGCTAACTCAGAATTGCCAGCGTACTACCTTGCAGTAAGTACCCTCCTACGCAGAGGAAAATGCAGCAGATAGGAAATATTGTTCCATGTCAATACAGAATTTATTGCTGCCCTCGCACCCCACGGGACACTGCTTTGTCGCTGGTCGGAGGCTGCCCAGGCTACAGCCCTTTACAAACACTGCTCTTCTGTAATGGAGAAATTACATTTTTGGGAACAGGGCACACCATTCAAAGCTGCCCACCTGAAAATTTACAATGCTTGAAAGCCAGCTACCGTATTTCGCCTGATCCTGAAACCTTCCTGCACACAGTGTCCCCCTCGAATTCTGCGGCAGCGTGAGATCAGCAGCATCCCGCCCGCTCCGGCCGGACCCCTGCTCCCCGGCCAGGTCCTGTCCCTCTCCCCCAGCACGGTTCTGCGCACCGTGCTGGAGTCCAGATAAAAAATGATGACACGGCTCAGGAGTTTAAAATACGAGGGGAAGAAACAGAGAATAGCCACAAAACATTTACTGTCAAATAAGCTCAAAGAGCTTTTATAACTGTTCCTCACATTGTGAGATACTGCTGTGATACAGTGATAAACACATCCAACCATAAAAATGTTATGTATCTGCTTCTTTAAGTCACCTTCAAGCATTCCAGCGCTGAAAGCTTCTATCTGATACCATGGCAGAGCACCGCGGGTGAGCCCCCGCACCTCTGGGAGCTGCTGCACCCCCGGCAGAAGGCAGGGAGGCGGACGGGCTGCTCACAAAGAGTCCATGAAGAGGCTCGCCAAGGTCACAGCGACCACTGGGCAGGATGGAAACTCGCTCCAGCATCTCCAGCAGACACCCACACCTGCTGGACCCTATTTCATCACACAGATGCTGGAGCTTGACAATGAGACACCAGCACGAGAGCTTCGGAATACCCTGGGTCAGGGAGGGAGGAGGGAAGATGCTGCGGGAAGCAGGTTTCTGGCTGATAACCTGACACTAGTTGCCATGCGATACAGTCCCTGCTTATCGCCTCTCCCCTTCCTCCATCCCCCTTTCTCAGCAAGGGCCCACATGCACCAGGGTGAATAGGAACGTGGTGGGTTCTGTATTTCAGTCTGGGATGGAAATCCAGATGTTCTCACTTTCATCTTCCCCTTTTGGCTTCTGCCCTCCTGGTTTAGCCCGATGGACCTCAGCCATTCCTCGAAGCTGCAGTCGGTTTCTGATGTATTTTCCATGAGCAAAAGGGGAACTTTTTTTTTCTTCCATCAGCAATTTTCTTCAGTAAATAAGAAAAGGAAATGGAAAACCTTGTGGGAAGTCCCAGGCTGATGAGGCTTTTGAAATGGGCTCAGGGCTCAGGCAGAGGCAGATCAATCACAAACAGACACGTGGAGCCGGTGCAGAAGATGACATTGCAGGGCCAGCACAGGGAAGGATTAATTGAGTGAAGGGACGAGGAACCGCAGAAGCCTGAGCATGAACCCCCAGGTACAGGAGAGTCAGGATGTGGCTGCACCGAGACTGTTCAATGAAACCATGCGTGGCCGTGGACAAGGTTTCCTTTGTGTGAACACTGTGAGCTCGTTCTGATGTGCTTGCAAAAAGTCATAGCTGATTAATTTCCGTAGCGTTTCTGTATCCTGCTCCTAAGTGAGGTGCTTAAAGGAAACCATGTTTCTGCTGCTGCCTGACCTACAAAAACCAGTGTCAGCCACTCCAGAAAAGCTTCAGAATGACAAAGGATGGAGTGCTGAGCAGAGCAGGTTAAAGAGACGGGCAGCACAGCAACAGCCCCCATGTCCCCTGAAATACATCCCATTCCTCAGGTTAGCACTTTAGAAATGTATCACGTGGAAATGTACCCCTCATTTAGCAAAAATAAATAACTGAAGCCAAATAACAGGTCGCTGTTGAGGGAAAGCAGCACTTGGCATGTATAATGATGCCCTTTCACGCAGCATTAGTGCTGGGAACAGTTCAGCTTTGCTCAATGGGCCTTTTACCCTAAAAATACAGAAAATATGTGGCAGAGCTTTCCCTGATGGGAAACCTACACATAGTGCTACAGCCGTCAGAACCAAGACTCAAATCCCCTTGTCATTCCTCCCCTCTCGTTTGCCTGCAAGTGCTGCAAGGCAGAGCCAGGAGAAGGAGAGAAGGAACAGCAAAGCTTCTGCTGCCGGGGGTGCTCCTCGCCCCCGGGGACAGCGCAGCGCTCCTCGACCAGCAGCTGGTTCCTTCCTCATGCTCCAGTTACTCCTGATCACCAGCGGTGTGGCTCCATGCATATCTCCAGCCCCAAATATTCAGTTTTCTCGGGGCTGGAAGCTGGTGCTCAGAGCACCGAAGAGCTGGTTTCGGCATGCTCTGATCCTGTGTAATCATATTACTCGTGTATAAGCAAAAGGAGGGGTTTGCTCCCATCTAAAAGCAGGCGGGCAGGGAAATGTTTCCTATCGGGCATGGAGACACACTGTCGGTGGGATTTCACCCGGCGCTGGACAGTCTGGAGTGTGCTTCAGTCGCTGCTGAACGGGGTGGTCTCGGCGTGCAACGTGCAGCTGCCGTCGGGGGTTTGTCCATTCCCTGCGCCGGGCAGGGAAGGATCAGCCTGTCAGAGACCAGTCTCCAGAGATCTGATCTGAAAAGGTGTGGTCCCGGCTTGTGTGTCAGGCTGAAAGCCTCCCCATCCACCCACGCCTTCATTCCGGTGTCTCAGCATCGCTAACTTGTCCTGCCATTGATTTACTGCTCAATTTCTGAGCGGCTTGAGGAGTTTGTCCCCAGCATAAACGCTGCTTATTTGAAGCAGAAATTGAATCTGATGGGAAAACCTCTTTTATTTTACAAAAAACAGAGAAGGTTGAAAGGGGCAGAGAACAACCAACCTCCTCAGGCCTCTGGTTGGCAATTTTTGACATAGCAATGGTGCAATAGCAGTTCCTGCACTGATTTAAAGGAAAAAGCCAGAACCACAGCACCTTGGCAATCCTTGCATCTCTGAGGCATGTCGGAAGGTCCCACTGAAGCCTTCCCAGTGCAGGGCGCTGTGCTGGGGCGCAGGAGGTCCCCAGGCAGGTCCGGGGACAGGAGCCACGGCTCCGGCGGGGCTGGTGCAGGGTTCGGTGCCGGGTGTCCTCAGGGCAGGGTGGGAGCGGGCTGGCTCTCACCTCTGAGCTTGCATCATGTGTGGTGATGGCAAAACGCTTTGCAGATGTGCACAGAGGAAACCTTCACACCATCGCCCCTTTCTGACCCGAGGCAGCTGGGCGCTCGCCTCCTGAACACGCCGGGGGAGAGGGAAAGGCTCCGAGTCCTGCTCCAGGACATCCCCGTGCGAGGGAGCAGGCTGCACAGCTCCAGAGCCGTGGCTTCAGGTCACACTTTAAACCACCAGCCCAGCCCAGCGCCCTGCATCTCTCCCATCACGCCCAGACCAGGTTAGCCCCTCCAGCCGGCTGGGGCGCGCCTCCCCCCGTGGTTCTGTGCGGCTGGAGCAGGCTCCCAGAACAACTCCCACCGTTACCAGGCAAAGCAGCACGGTTACCAAAATGTAGAAACGAACCAGCTCTGCACTGAATTAACGTGGTTCTCCTCCGAAGCGTGCGGAGGCTCCTCACTGTGTCATCCTCCACTAGACACACAGCGTTCCTCGTGGTGAATTCATTTGCCATTTACCCGTGCCCGTCCCTTCGCGTCCTTTGTTGTTGCATTATGTGTGTAATGAACTCTTATTTGTACATTGCAGAGAAAACTCCCTTTCTGTCATCAAACGCTGCTGCTTGTTTCCTCATCCAATAACTCAACAGCAGAGACTAATCTTCAAGTGCAAAGGAAAATGATGTTTTTGAAGATTGCGTTGTGTGCAGAATAATTCAAAGTACGTCACATTCCTTCCACGGCGAGATCCTTGATCATCAGTTCCTTCTTTCTGTTAATGAGCTGTTACCAGTAACGCTGAAATTGAGGTTTCTGGGTGAGTGTTACACACCTAGAAGGGAAATACCTTCAACTGCTTGTCCCGCGGGTCCCCTGCTGCCACCCGTTCACAGCCTGGGATCGCATCCTGCCTCTGCCCGGGGCGAAGGCACGGCACTGGGTGGCTGACGAACAGGCGACTGGTCCAGGAGGGGCTGGTGACAGTCGGTAAGAGGTGTGACAGCGATGCGGGAGCTGCAGCGGAGGGGACAGGGCCGGCAGGCAGCAAGCAGCTCTGTCCCCTGCTGTGCTGCCTGTTGTGATGGAGCCAGAAGTGCTGTTTGGGATATCGCTGCCTCTGTAGTTCGAGATAGGACTAATTAGGAATAACAGACTGTACTGTTCTTTTATCACAGGTTTCTGGTTAACATGAGGCATTGTCTTTGGGTATTTCTGTGCCAAGTTATCTTTTCAGTTGCTGAAGCCTGCATCCTAAGTGTTTACAACTGGTTGTGCTTTTTGAAGAAGACCAGGAAAAAAAAAAAAAAGGGCTCTGACCTTGGGAACACGACTGAATGTTAAAGCAAGACATGCTGTAAGTCAAACAAATGACGTGCAAATCCCCTGCAGGCTGGGCAGCAGCACCCCGGCTGCAGGACCCCCACCCCATTACCCCAACCCTGCCGAGCATCCCTGGCCCGGGAGCAGCGCCGTGCCAGCCCCCACCGCCGCACAGCACCCTGAGGAGGTTGGATGAAATCTGGCCGAGCAGATTTTGGTCACCTCCAAAACAACAACAACCTCCCCGTTTCCCTCGCAGCCCTCCCACACACACATCTGCCACGCTCAGACTGGAAAATGAAGTCACTTTTCCACTCAGCTGGCAGGAGCCAGCCCAGAACTCATGAGAACTGTGTTTAAACAGATTAACCCCTTCGGTGCTGCAGCTGGATGTGAAATCTGGCCGAGCAGATTTTGGTCACCTCCAAAACAACAACAACCTCCCCGTTTCCCTCGCAGCCCTCCCACACACACATCTGCCACGCTCAGACTGGAAAATGAAGTCACTTTTCCACTCAGCTGGCAGGAGCCAGCCCAGAACTCATGAGAACTGTGTTTAAACAGATTAACCCCTTCGGTGCTGCAGCTGGATGCAGGGGTGGGGGGTTTGCTCAGCAGCAGGGCGGGCACAGCTGGGTCTGTCCCTGCTTTTGGGACAAAGGCTTGGCCAGTCTGGAATGGGATAAACAGCAAAGTCAGCAGGAGCAGAGCACTGCACAAGGACAACATTTACGCCAAGAAGGGATGGGGTGGGTGGGGGGAGCGGCTGCAAAAGCTGCTGCGGGCCGGGATGCTCTCTGCGGGCGGGGGGAGACAGGCAGATCCTTCACCTTTCTGTCATTCTCAGTTTCCTGAATCCAAAAAAACCCCCAAAAAAACCCCAACCAACCAACCAAACAAAAAAAAACCCTGCATCTTAAGCTTACCATTTTATTGTGTATTTTGTGGCGACAGACTAAAGGCCTTGCAGGAACTACAAATACTAATGATTCTCAACACTCAGGCGGTGCTCTCTCTGTCATTCAGAAATACGAGGCTGCAGTGCTCGCTGTACACACCCTGGCTGTGTCTGTCATTCACACACCCCAATGCCACCCGAGGCGTGCGGACTGTCGGTCGCGTTTGCAGTGAAATGTCCCCTGTCACAGGCTGGATGGGACTTTTCTCCTCCTGGAGATGCCCCTAAATGCAAGCTCACGTGTCGCCTCTCGGCCGGACTGGCTTGCAGGGGCATTTCCAGAAACACAACACTCCCTCACCAAAATTAAAGGTATTCCATCTTATTTAATGAATTAAATACTTTTGCTGACCTCCTCTCTGCGTTGTATTTCCACTTACCTTGGGCTTCATTAAACGTGCATGAAGCCACCCAGCCGCCGGTGGCTGGCACTCCCAGTGCCAGGAACTGATCTGACACCGGATTGGAAATCTCCGTGTGAAATAATAACCAGCTTTTCTGGAGTTATGGAAAGACCTCCGTCACGTGAGGCGGTGCAATTAGCAGGGATGCAGCTGGGGTGAATAGTGAGAGATGGATGACAGACAGACAGGAACAGTTAAAGCTGCTCGGGAGAGAAATAACCAGGCTGGGGACAGCTCTGGGACGGGGTGGGAAGGGAAGGGATCGAGCACAGAGCGGGCGAGGAGAGCTGTGGCACGACCGCAGCCGGTTTTACTACCGCACTTTTATTTTTAGTCCCTGTACTGCCTTGCAATCTAGAGAGCATAAAACATTTATAGAAGCACTGTGCCTCGTCTGCGCCACCGTGATGAAACACGGCCTCTTGCGAGTGTCCCCACAAAGGGGATCCCAGCTGCCAGCATCCGGCTGGAATTGCTGCCGGAGTGGAATCGCGGAGAGGGGCACATCCCGAGGCACCGCCGCCGTGCAGCCCGGCACCCCCGTGCCTGCCAGCGCCTCCGGCAAGGACACGAGCGACCCGGCACAGTGCTTGTGCCACTGGCACTGTCACTGGTGTCTGGCCAACGCTCTCCTGCAGAGCTGGCCTTTGCCTGGAGCAGGGGTGTTGGTGCAGTTTCTGATCCATGGGTGCTCCCTCGGGGGCCAGGTCAACCGCTCTGCTCCCCATTCACTTGTGCAAAAAAACCATTTTATTACTGGGCAGTATCAGCTCAGGACGTGCTGACACGTGCGATGAAGGTTCAGCTTCACCAAGCCTCTCGCATCTCTCATCTCTCACAAATTTTTTTAAAATAATTTCTTATTTGAAGTGACTTTATCTTTTAGAAATTGTTGCTCACTTCTGGTGTAAGGGAGTTCCAAGGACAAGCCCAGGCGAAATCACAGCGTGATAACGTCTATCTGTGATGCTCTGATTGAGAACTCAAGTTTGCAGCACTGAATGCTGTTTCAGGAAAATTGTTAGAATTTAAATTTTTCAACCCAACTGCGTGAGAAAAGAGTTGACATCTCAGTAACGTCCTGCCCATCTCTCCCACCCACATCCCAGCGCCGCTTCCAGGAATCTCTACAGGTTTATTTTTAGCTGCCCATTTTCACACAAAATTCGAGTCCAAAGCATTCGAGCTCGCTCTCATTTTAACCAAACACGTTTAGCATTCCGCGCTGAACAACGGCACAGCAGGCGCTCAAACCCATCCCTCTGCAGAGCTCGCTGGCAGAAGGCGGCTCGCCCTGACTCAGCCTCGTTGGATTGTCAGAAGTTTAAACCAGGCATCGCTCCCCCAAAGACACGACTGGTACCAATGGCTCCAGGAGCACGGGCACAACAATCCGGGGTGTGAGTCCACAAGTGCGAAGCCCCAGGAAACCCCCCCAAGCCCAGGGGCTTTGATCTTGTTCTTCACATTGGTATGAGAAGATTAATTCAACATGTAGATGTGAATAATAAAAATAGAGATGCCTGGTTCCAAGCCCTCCTCAAATCACGTTAAATGATGGAACAAGCCCACAGGGCTCTATCAAAACTTTTTTTATTTTTTTAGTTAAGTTCAATTGAAAATTTACAAAAGTGATCCAAGTGTTTGCACAAGAGCTGAGATCCCCCATGGGCACCTGTGGTGGTGTTTCTGGAGTTTTGCCCGCTCACAGAGGGAAGCATCGCTGCAGAGCCAAGGGCCAAGCGGGCGGTACTGCCAGGCGTGAGCGTGGCGGAGGGCTGACGGGTGCACATCCCGCGGCACAGGCGTGACGAGCCCGGGCATTATTCAGCAGAGCCTGCGATGGCTCTCCGTTTAATCTATGTGGAAATTGGATTTATGGCAGAGGAGCAAGAGCTATCTGAACACAGCCCATAAAACTGAATCATATTTTTCTCTCCAGCAAGCAACTTTTAACAGCTCTGCTGGGTGCTTATTTGCAGTCACAAGGCAAAAATTTTCTCTCTGCTGTTTACAACCCTTTTAGTCATTTCCGTGGCAGAGGGGGGTGGTTTGGAGCAGGTCTCCAGTGATGCTCCAGTGACTGGGTGCTATTTGCTCCAGGGACTCTGTTGATATGTGGTCCTCGGCTGTGCTAATGTTCCCATTAGTCCTGATTGCCTCTGCAGGGGGTGGTGAGGACTTCTGCAACGGAGTGCCTGGGAAAATCCTGCTTGAGCCTTTGATTTTTTTTATTTTTTTTTTGGTAATGTTTTCCTCCTCTTTCACAAGATACCAGTTTGACTTTGAAGTTATTTCCAGTTCTGTTGTTGTCATTACTTTATATTTCTACTGGGTGGCTGGATGTTTGTTCTGGGGGAGCAAGGAGCCTCCAAACAGCCTCCCATCCTGTGTTCCTCATACCCGCCTGATCTCTCGAGTAAAGCTTCCAGTTACTGAAAGCACACAGTCTGAACCCACAAGGTACGGATGCAGGCAGCAAAGGCTGTGAGGTATTGCTCAAAGCCGCTGCAAGGAACAATGAAGAACAAAAATATCTGTGTGGAAAACCATATACATAAAACATCCCTGTGAGAACACGGCTGGGGACAGAAGCTGTTAAACAGCCATAAAGTGGAAGGTCAAGTTAATAAATTAAAAAATAATTGGATATTGGCCTAAACTATTCAGCAGTCCAGGTGTTTATTCCTCCCATAGAGGTGTGGTGGGGTTAGGAGGCTGAGCTGAAATGAGTGGAGATTTCCTGGTGAAATTTCACCAAGTTCCTGCTCAGGGGTAGACTGTAATAATAATTTTTTTTTTTTTTCTCTGGGAAACAATGTAGGACTTGAATAGAAAACTGAAAATGAGGAGCTGAGGGCTCTTCTCACACCGCTGCTACCTGGAGAGAAGAGCCCCTTTGGAAAAGGGCTCTATAGCCCCTGCGATAGCATTTGCTGTACGAGGACGTCACAATTGCTGTAATTGTCATCGTGATTAGCAATAGAAAGTGTATTTTAAAAATACCCAATATGGAAAGAAAACTTAAATGAACTTTTTAAACTTTGAAGATCACTGTGAAAGCCTGGGAGAATTCTGCGATGATTCAGAAAAGCCGTAACGAGGCTTCTGCTGCTCTGTCACCGAAGGGACGGACAGACCTCCCGCAGCACTAAAGCATGGCAGAGAAGAGGCACTCCGGGGCTGGATCTGACCTTTTCAGAGCTGTCCTTCTCCAGCCCTGAACCGTGATTCAGGCACATTTCTGCAACATGCAATTCCCGGAGCCAGACACCGATTTGCTGTCATTATCTGCAGCTCCTTTGGTTCAAAGACCACTAACGTTGCTTCCCATTACAGCTCAGCCCTTGAAAATACACAGCAAGGGCAAGGGCAGAGCTGAACAAAGTCACCACAAAGGAAAGCACAGCAGCAATAACCATGCAAACAAAACGAAGCCCACGAAACAAAGCCGAGCAGAGGGTCAGCTCCATTTTCTGCTGTTTACAGGTGTCCTGGTTTGGGCTGGGACAGAGTGAACTCTCTCCCCAGCAGCTGGTGTGAGGCTGTGTTGGGGTTTGTGCTGGGGAGAAGCTGGTCACACACTGATGGGCAGAGCTGCTGCCAGGACAGTCAAGGACTTTCCAGCTTCTCTGCTGTGCCCGTGTCTGCAGGGGCAGGAGGAGCTGGGAGGGAGCACAGCCACAGTGACCAGCCCAGGATCTGACCTCAGGTTTGGGATTGAGACCGAAACTGGCCAGTGGTCTGTTCCATCCCATGCCCGGCATGGCCAGGGGAGAGGTGAGAGTCTGTCTGGAAGGGCTCTCTCTTGCTCCAGGTTGTCTCCCTCCAGGTCACCCCTCTTTCAGGGTTATCTTGGTCTCTCGGACACTCGGGCTCTTCTCTCCATCCCAGGACTGTGGTTTCAGGACTCTCCCTGCTCCGGGATCATTGTCTGGGAACGGGCTAAGCCTTGGTCATGGGGTGGTAAGCACTGTCACTGTGCCTCCCCCATTTGTATATATTACTATTATGATCGTTGTTATTTCCATTATTGCAATTTACTTATTAAACTGTTCTTATCTCAACCCCCAAGTCTCTTTTCCCTTCACCTCTTTAATGCTCTCCCCAGTCCCCAGGAGGAGGGAGGGTGAGTGAGCGGCTGTGTGGCGTAAAACTACAACAACACGCAACCCCCCGGCTATTCAGCCTTGAGCCCATGTGGTGTCACCGTACCCTCTGCAGGAAGCCGCATCTCCCCCTCCCTGCCACCATGGTGGGGTCATTCCTGTGGTCACCGGGGTGACCTGCACGGGAGAGAGGACCCAGAGAGGTCCGACAGGATGATGGAGCTGCGCTTTGCTGCAAGTTCAGCCTGTGGGGGGTCCCAGGGGGAGAAAGGGCTTTTCCTGCACGGATCTGTGCTGCGGGTGCTGGTGCTGTTGTGTTTGTGCATTTGGAGGGTGCTGCAGATAAGAAGGGCATCAAATGTGAACGTCATGCTAATAAGAACATCTGTGCACTTAAATCAGCACCGAGCAGCTGGCACGTTTGAAACAGCCCCCAGCATGTCTAACCCCTCTGTCAATACAGAGTTAATATCTCCTGAGATCAACTTATCATTAATAAGTTATAAAACCAGGATGTGATGCACGCTGAAATAGAACTAGTGTGAAACAAGCCTGTTCTTTATTTCCATTTTTTCCCTACTAAAATTTCGTAAAGTGTTTCTTGTGTGACCAAATCCATTCAGAGAAAGCAATTACTACAGTTAAGATGTATTAGGCTGTAGTCCAAGCAATAGCTTGAAATGTATTTTCCAATACAGTTTGTTCTAAGTTGGGCATATTAGGACCTGATTGTAATTCATGTAACAACAATTTTAATGATTAAAAATGTGTATTTAAAACTGGCAGTCACTGACATTTTAATAAGGATTGAACTAAAGATTTCAGCAAGTATCCATCTCAATTCTGGGGCACTATTATCATCCATCAGCGGGTGTCACTCTGATTAGAAATTGTTGTTAACGGTTACAGAGAATAAACTCAAATTGAACCAAAAATGTCTGGTGACTGTGCAGTCCATCCCTGCCACCAGCAGATGCAGAGATAGGATCTGAACTTATTCTGAACGCTTTGGGACTCCACGTACTAGCTCACAAATATTAAAGCTAGTTACTGCGATGACACGGATCCCTTTTCTTCCTTTGCTTTCAGATAACCTGCTATGAACAAGCACTGGGCATCTACATTCTATACTCCACTTAAGCCTCTGGATCCACAAACCAGTGGCTGCTTCATTACATGTGTATTTTATGCATCCTAGAAGTTCAGGGAAGCTGCATAATTCAGGGTACCAGCCAGGGTGTGCAGGTGGCATTTTGATTGATGCTGTGTGCATCTGTAAAACCAAGATGCTCCTCTGCATATTTGGAGTTTGTTTGGTTTTTTTTTTTTCCCCCTCCTGCTCTTCCTGGAACACTTTTATCTCGCTCCAGTAATTGCCAGCAAGACTCACAAGCAGTAAAGTACATGAGCAAACCTTATCAGCTGCGTTACAGCACTCCTCTCCACTTCCATATGGCCACATCCTGAAAGATGAGCAGTGCTGTCACCACCAGTGGCAGTCCCGGGTGTCCTGGTCCCACAGGGGTTGGTGCATGGGGGACATGTCTGGAACAGGGCTCCCAGAGAGAGCTTGTATTTTATTTATTATGGCTTTCTTACAGTCATAAGCTGTGTATGCACCATCTCCTGCTACAGAAGGCAAACACACTCAATAATTGGTAATTTTGTCTAGCTCCAGCCTGCTCGGAACAGGAGAACTGACACATAAAGTGTGTCAAAGCCCATTAGGCTGGCTTATGAGCTTAAATACTCTCGCATAAGAAACTTTGGAGTGAGACTGAGAACCTCCCGAGCATACAGATCAATTGTGCAGCAAAATGCCAAAGTCCTGCCTCGGCATCGATCGTCTGAAACGCAGATAGAGCTGTGGAAGCTCCGCTGTGTCTCGGAGGCACAGGAGATCTTTAGCAGGGCAATAGGAACCCGCTGTTATCGGTATGATTCATGGCTTTCCGCTCACCTGCGCTGCACGAGCAGCATTAGCACCTGCCAGAAGTTCCTGTAAACGCTGATAAAGTTGTCTTGGGCAATTTTCTCCACGCAACTGGTTTGATTAATTTTCTGGAAAGCACTGTCCTGCCAGTTGGCCTGCCTGGGGAGATGGTAGGAAGTTTGTTTGCTTGGTTATCGCTTCCCAGAGGCCTCGCTGGGATTACGACTAATTGCAGGTTCTAGGCTAGTTTGTCTCTTGACATCCTTGGGTGAAACGTGAAAAGCTGCACTGAACACGGGAAATAGGGGAGCAGGGTCGCTGCTTTGCTGTCGTGAAGCAGTATTGAACTTTTTCACAACTCTTCATTGGAAGAGACCATCTCTCCTGCCTGGTGCCAGCAGCTCTCCCCTCCCAGCAGGTGGCTTCAGTTAATTGAGTCACTAACGAGAACCGTCCCTGCAGACCCTTGCGCCCAGCCCTGCACGCACCATTGCTGGGCTGCCTTCTGCTGATCCAGGTGTTCCTACCTGGCACCCGGCTTTCCAGAATTCTTGCTGATGTTAAAGGACATACGTAAAGTCTACACGCTGCTTCGTGAACGTCACAGAGAAAATGAACAGCATCTGGAAGAGGATACATAACTACTGGGCTGGTGCATGAGAACAAGTTTCCTCTTTGATCTGTGCTATCCCAGCCCTTCCCTCATACCAACAGCCCCTTCCAACACACGTACCTGGTAAAATCTGCCTTCGGTTGTGCTGCATGCTGGAGGATTTTTTTAATTGGAAATCAACGTTTTTTCCTATATATGTAAAAAAAAAAAAAATAATGTTCTAGAAATGCATAACTAGTGCGGAAGCTTTGATTCTTACTGCAGCTGTGGAAATGCGAATGTTCACTGGAGAGGCTTGTTTGAGCCCTACAGAGGAGACATCCAGCACAGCCCTGAGCTCACCGGAGCACGGTTGCCAGACCCAAAAGAAAGGCTTTCACCAGAACCCTGCCTTGACAGAAAGGAAACAGGTTTGGGGACAGCCAGCCAGCAGCAACCGAAATTGAGACAGGCTTTGGAGAGCGCTGGTCCCTACACCACTGTGTGTTTGTAGAAAGCCACGTACCATAACGGCCCCATCGTTAGAAGCAGGGTTAGGATGAGCTCTGACAGGAGGCTCGTCCTAGGCTGCTCCCAGCCAGCCAGAGCCTGGCACTGCACCACGGATTGCAGCCCCTGGCTGGTGGGGACGGAGATGTGCAGAAATGAAAACCGTCACAGATCTCTCCTGAAGACTTTGAAAGTCACACTCTGGTTTTGGCTGAGACTCAGGAGCACAGGTTTCATGTCTGTCTGCATAAGGTCAGATGAGTGAGGTCCAGGGAAAGGCATGAACTCCAGAATAATTCACTCCAACAAGAAATCTGAAGATTGGCAAACCTGCCAGGTGACTGTCAGCCAGAACGACTGCTGCCAGGTTAAGGTGGCAATAACTCTGCCATCTGTTTGCTTAGAATGTAAAAGAAAATTACATCCCTCACCCAGGACACCATGCCCCAGCCCAGATGTGCTGCAGATGTGCTGAGATGGCTCTGAACTGGCCACTGTGTCCTCCCAGCTCCGGCAGCTCTCGCCCAGTTTCAGACTGGACCAGGGCACAGGCCACTGGTCTGAAGATTGTGCCCAACAGCCTGGACAACCCTCAGGCACGTCCAGGAGCTGGCGTGCAGCCGCAGCGGATGCAGACGTTTAACGAGCAGCAGAGCTCACGGTGAGGGGAACAGACCCGCGGCTGCGCTTGCCCGTCGTGCAGAAAGGACAAACAGACTCAGCGGGTGCAGGCAGCGAGATCGGGTGCCTAAAGGACATCCCTGGGAAATATTAAAAGATCCGTCAGCTCCTAAGCAGCCCTCACTGGATGAACGGCTCTTCGTGAGTGCAGCAACTCGAGCAGGAGCTGGGAAGAGCCGCAGTGTTGACATTGAGTTATTTACGGACTTACTGCAAGGGCATCTCCCAATGACTCCTGGGAGAGCACAGGGACCAAACTGTTTCTGTTTCACCCCCAGCCTGGGGCCCAGCTCTGATCCTTATCTTTGGGCATCTGCTCCAGTCTCCTTCTTGTAGAAATGGTGCAACTGGCTGATGGCACCGAGTGCTAAATGTGGAAAATGTCATAGATAAACTGTGTGTGAACTGTCATCGCTGTTTTCTTTCAGATCACTGGAAAACAACCCTGATGCTCAGAGAAACGACAATGTCAGTGCTGCAGAAGCTGAAGGGACACACACACCACAAATCCATCCAACCGGCAGGCTGTCTGGGAATGGGAATGCTTCTGATGCTGTGATCCAAGAATTCCCTTCCTCCACCGATCGGTTTTTGCCCTGAAGGGGAAATTCACGCACCCCATTCTGCTTCTGACCCTTGTGAGAGATGACGTTTGGATTTCCTTACCCCATCTCCCATTTGTGTCCCACTCCAGCGTGCCTGTGACTCTGGAGCTGTCCACTTTACGTTAATCACGATGTCCCTTTGCTTTCCTGATTGAATCCTAACCTGTCTTTCTAAAAGCTGTTTAAATTTATACAGCTGTACATACAGCTGCCTCTCCACTGCCAGCCCGCAGGCACCGAGGCACAGGCTGGGTATTTGTGGGAGCTCTGGGAATACACGCTCTGCCCTTACAGGTGGGGTTTTATTGGCCCATCCATATATTCTACAGATAAAACGTGCCCATACCTGTCGTGTGATGCCACAGTACCATCTTTCTTCCTAAACATAAGATACACATTTTTAAAACCCCAAAATATTCTGGTCTATTTTCTTTAGCCGCCAAGGGTTTTGATTTTTTTGAAATATTTGGTTTAGTAAAATTTTTGGAAGACTTAGCTGAGGTCTTTTTAACAAGTTTCACTCAAACTATTTCCAGCTGCTTCATTTGTTTTTATACTGAAGAAAGAAAGAACATTTCCACTTGTAGAGAAAAAACTCTTCTCTTTACCTGTATTTTCCTGGGAAAATAACCAGAGCTCGCACCGAAGGTTCCAAAGCTGTGTTCCTCCATCCCCACTCC
>NW_010131144.1:0-17355 GCF_000699245.1 Pterocles gutturalis
CGGGTCTTTCGGGCGGGGTGCGGGGCGGTGCAGCATCGGTCCGAGGGACGGGTCTGTACCGCGCCCCCCAGCAGCCGCCTCCCGGGTACAGCGGAAGCCTGCGGCTGATCCGCGGGTGAGGCCTCGGGAGGCCTGGGCAGGGGGCCCCTCTGGGGTCAGGAGATCTTGGGGAGTGGGCGTTATTTCATTTGATTTATGAGCAGTTCTTAAGTCAACCTTGCATCTTCTTTCCAAAATAAAGACTTAGCGTGAAAATGTCTGAGTTCAGATACCTCAGTGGGACTGCCAGCCCGCTCGTTGTGTTTTTCCTTGGCTGCAAGTTAGGAGAGAAGCGGGGTACAGCCCGCCAGCATGGCAAGACACAAACAATCCTGTTCCACCTTCCGGCGGTGGAAACTGTTAGTTTCTGTGATGCTGGTTTCTAAGGCGGCCGTATCATGTTTTCACTATGGTAGGCAAACAACTGACAACCCTGACACCTAGTGTTTATGAGATAAAGAGAGAAGGTAGATAAAAATGGGAAAAGTAATGGTCTCAATATATGGCAACTTAAATGGTTTTGTGCACAGTCTTCCTGATTGGTGAGCCAGACAATCAAACTCTCTTTTGCATCCTCCTTCCCTTTCCTTTGCACAGGGAATAACAAACTAGGAAACAAACTTTTATGTGCTTTACTTGCTTTTACTTCAGATTTTGGGAGCTTTTGCATTAGTGTATTTGGTACGTACCAGTCTGAAAGAGTAAACAGGCTGTGGGTGAATACCAGATGCATCAATTTTTAGAGTTAGGAAACCTGGATCTGCCCTATTGCATCTCACAAAAAAACCCCCAAAACCCCACCAACCCAACCCCAAACCCCCTCTATCTTAATTTCTTAACAGACAGCAAAATCGATAAAATCATGGACCTTTGGTGTTGGTGGGAGCAAGGTGGTTGGCATGTTTGCCCTTTTTAAGGTCCGCTCATGCAATTTACCCTAAATCAGGTGTTGCTTATGGTAATATCTGCACATATTCAGCTTTTTATGAGAGGATGTTCAGCTTGGTTTTCCTGACTTCAAATCAGTAATACCTAGGGGGAATGTTCAGCACACTTCTGGCTAGGGGGAGGACAATAATTTCGTGATAGCAGACCGGTTTTGTTTGTAGGAGTGCACAGTAAATTGGTCTTAAATGGGATCATGTGCAAGCACAGCACTGATGCAGTTGTGCTGAGGTCACTCTGCTGGTGTAATTCCTTGTGTGGTTCAAAGCAGTGGAAGATACACTGGGAGAAGAGAATTCTGTTGTTCTTGCAAAAGGGAGTCTACCTAAACAGTTGGACTTGAATAACAATAGTAGGATAGTTCAGCTGATGGCAAATTTTTGCAGCGCAGATACATTTTTCCCCAATATTTGTTAGAAACTGTGGAATTGCCAGTCTGCCTTCTGTTGATTTTTTAATACTTAAAAAAAAAGTAACAGTTATATATATTCCCCCCCACCCCCCCCCAAAAAAAAAAATACTACTTTTAAGCATTAAAGCATCTTTGAAAGGTTCTGATGAGTTTTTTAGGTACTTTTTGACTTTTGGAGCTTCTTGAGCTGGGTGTTAATGCCTGAGTTGTGGTGGTGTTGCTAGAGAAAAATCCTAAACGCGTCTAAAGACTGAGGGGTGCTTTTCTATTTTTAAAGTTTAGTGTGTATTTAAGCAAGTCCTTAATAGATTGAATCACATAGTTGTTTCCTGCTCAGATGTAACAAGCTACTTTTGCTCTTCCAGGGTGCAGTAGAGCCCATGCAGATTGACGTAGATCCACAAGAAGATCAGCAAAATGCACCTGATATCAACTATGTGGTGGAGAACCCCACTCTGGTACGTGCTGGTTAAGGGCTAGTGGGTTATATTTACTTGTCATGGTCTCTTCCTTTGAGGGTTTTGAAAAACTCCCTCATTTTACTCCTTGTCAAATTGTTATTTAATAGATTCTCTTCAAAGCAGGGTGAGGTAAGAATAGCAGCGACCTCTTCTGTAGCTCCTTGTCAGGTACTGACCCCTACTGCTCCTTCCGAGATGAAGGAGGAATTTCTGTTTTGTGACTTGCTCTGTGCTGCCTGTTTGACACAGTTGCTGTTCTGAAATACTTGAACACTTCTCTGATTACTTACAGAGACATCGTTCCTTTATTTTGAGGCTTGTTCTTTGAGGAGCAAGGATCAGGTGCCTTAAGTATGTAATAAGGGGAGAACTCTTTCATTGTTTGATCCTCTGGAGACAGGCTAAAACCCACAGGGCTGTAGAGTTATAAAGGGCTGTATTTGTTTATATCAGTTTTGGGTTTTTTTTGTTGTTTTTTGTTTGTTTGTTTTCATCCTGTGACCTGATACCTTGTTTGATTTCATTGCATTTCAATTCTGTTCTTAAGCTAGAGTCAGGAAGGAATTACATTGTGACCTGTATGTTTTTGTTATTACTATAGCATCTTAAGTATTCCACAAAAATTAGTTATTTTATTTTCATTGTAACTGATTTGAAGGACCGTAATTCCCCTTTCATGTTCAAAGAGCTGAGGAGTGAAGTGAACTTACTCAGTGATTCAGGAGTACTGTGCACCATCAGGTATGAAACTGTGGAAGAAAGAATGCTCCTGCCTTTATGTTTTTCAAGTTCTGTAGCAAATAAAGCAGGAATCCTAAATACAAATTTTCAGTGCACATAGTCCTTTTTCAGTTTCAGAGCAAGATTAATCTTGCACTGAATCAGTCAGGAATCATGTTAGAAAATGCTACTGTAACATCTATAGCGGTATCTAAAATCAGACACACAGGGGTGAGGGAGTCAGAGGTGACACAGGATGCATTTAAATGTGGACAGGTGACCCGAGTCTCTTTCCTCCTGCCTGACTGTTCGGCTTTGTCCTGGACATTGTGCTGTGGTGGTTTGCCTGTGTACTCCTGTCTTTAGGAAATGTCCCAGCAATGACGTATCATATCTTTACTGTACATTTTGTGCTTCTCTTCTCCCCACCACCCCAAGGCTTAAAATCTGTTCAGTGTTCAGAATTTAAACCTCAGATCCTTCCTCAAGAGCAAGAGCCCCTATTTGTTCTCAAAGGGGATGTTTTAAGAAATCAGTATAAACAAAATAATGCAAATTGTCATATGGAAAATATTTTTCAAGGAAAAACTACATCTGTAATGGTTGTCTGGTTTAGGAAACTTCATCTCAAATCATGGAACTTGACAAAGTTATTAACAGGTGATGTAACCGGTGCTTAAAGTGGATGGGCTGATTAGCCTTAATGGACAGCATCACTACTGAAATAAAGAAAGGTGAATTGTAACATACTGCATATTTCTTAGGAGGTTACCAACGTTTGAAGAAGGCTGAAATGGGATAATCTTACCTAACTTTGCATTTGCCTGAGTCATGTTGCCCTTGCTGAACAGGTCAGGAGTGCAGGAAAACGCGTGCAGGTTACAGTGTGGTAGCCTGGTTTAGTGTTGCCATCCTCGCCTTCTAAGACCAGGTTTTGTTTGCAGGATTTGGAGCAGTATGCGTCGAGCTACAGTGGTCTGATGCGAATTGAGCGGCTGCAATTTATTGCTGATCACTGCCCACAGCTGCGGGTGGAAGCTCTCAAGATGGCACTGTCATTTGTCCAGAGAACTTTCAACGTTGATGTGTACGAAGAGATCCACAGAAAATTGTCTGAGGCCACCAGGTACTAAGAGATCATGGGAACCTGGGGAGCCTTTTTTGACTGAGCTGAGATCGATGTGCCGCAATGGGGGACTTGACATGTGATACTGGCATGTTCCTTATGCAAATTGTCTTTGCTCTTAGAATTTGGTAGCAGTGAAATACATGTGTTCAGGCCTAAGGTCTCAGGCTTTTTTGAAAGGTCTCCTGCTTTTTTTTAAAAGATTAAACACAGAAGACATTGTCTCATTCTGACGTCTTAGTGTTTTAAAAGGCTACAAGTAGATATTGAGGAGAGTTTAGTCCTTGCAACTGCTTCAAATATTAATGAAAGCAGTTGTCTTTCTCAGGTAGATTATGGAGATGAAGCCTCTTCTAGATGCTCTTCTGTTCATAAAGGAAAACCTTATCTGTTTGCTTTGCTTTGGTTTGGTTTTTCTGCACCGCGCCCCCCGCCCTTCCAGGATTTGATGTCAAGAGTCGCCTTTGATACTTCAGTTATCCACCACGCTTCTTTCTTTGCATTCTTTATGTTGCTATGCATATCTGTGGATTTCTTGTCTGTTTTGCCCTGGGAGTCTTTACCAGGTATGTATGGCAGTATGTCCATTGCTTTCTTATATGTGAAAAGGACTGTTAAAAAAACCAAACCAAACCAAACCAAAACCCCCAAAAAACCTCAGAATGTGTTTTTCTGTTTAAAATATTGGAAAGTGAGTCCAGTGCAAGTAGAGTTGTTGGCCTGAGCTGGGTGGAAAAACAAGTTGGATAACATCTGCACAGTGCAGCTTTGCTATCAA
Organism: Pterocles gutturalis; assembly: GCF_000699245.1. Taxonomy (NCBI): domain Eukaryota; kingdom Metazoa; phylum Chordata; class Aves; order Pterocliformes; family Pteroclidae; genus Pterocles; species Pterocles gutturalis. Next base: position 4,482 of record NW_010131144.1, read on the forward strand.
GCCATTGCAATATAGCTGGGGAGAGAACTCGTAAACACGCATGCTGCGTCCCATGTAGATGTTTGATAGGATTCAGTGACTCTTTAGAGTCATTAAATACTTTCATATAATGTAATAATTCATTGCAGCACTGTTACTAACTTGCTTTCAGTCGATTTATAGAGCATGTTGTTTCTTTAAAATCAGCAATGACTTGCTTGTTAAAAAAAGACCTGCAAAAGATCATTAGGATGATTCTGAGAAGAAGTTGTAAACATTTGTGATGCTTATGCTACTGTTTTCACTGCTGTCTTTTCATTTTATCCCCACCATCCTTGTTTTCTCTGTGGTCTGTTTTGTATGTGCAGCACTGTTTGTTAGGGTAACAGTGCCAGGTACTCAGCCGACCTCTGTTCAGAAGAATTTGCAGCATAATAATCCCATTCAAACTCTTTCCTTTCAGAGAACTGCAGAATACACCTGATGCTGTCCCTGATAGTGGAATTGAACCCCCTCCTCTTGACACAGCTTGGGTTGAAGCTACACGCAAAAAAGCTCTTCTTAAACTGGAGAAACTCGACACAGATCTGAAAAATTACAAAGGGAACTCCATCAAGGAGAGTATCAGGTGAGATGCAGAAGGCTTTGCTGGAGCAAGGAAGAGCATTTTGCTCCTCCAGGTACCTAACACAGGATGTCAACTGCATTCAGTGCCTTAGGTCAGTGTGTTGAGTTACTTGTTTGGAACAAACCGACTGTGTTTCTTTCTGAGCGCACAGTTAATTGGTATTTTAATTCCTGTGCTCCAGGAGAGGCCATGATGACTTGGGTGATCATTACCTTGACTGTGGGGACCTCAGCAACGCTCTCAAGTGTTACTCGCGAGCCCGTGATTACTGCACCAGTGCTAAACATGTTATCAACATGTGTCTCAATGTCATCAAGGTGGGAAGGTTTACAGGAAATGGTACCTGGTGTCTTTCTGATATCTACTGTAAAGTCCACCCATACTTTGCTCTGGTTACACCTCTTGTATCTGCAGTGATACTGCTTATCTAAGTAACACCATTTGTCCATGCCTGTTCTACAAAAAGGTCAGTGTCTACCTCCAGAATTGGTCTCACGTTGTGAACTATGTAAGCAAAGCTGAGACTACACCAGAAATTGCGGAAGTAAGGTCCTGCTTTTTAACTTGCATGAGTTTTCACTTTGTTTTCTGTCTCCAAAATTTGTAAAATTGATTTCTTCCTTTCCCCTTTTATGACTTGCTCTCTGTAAGACTCTTTCCATCTTACAGTCTGCTCTTCCTCTAATCCAGCCTCCTTGGCTGCTATACTGTTTCTTTTGAGATTCATTGTTGCTTTTCTCCCGTGATACATGTGTAAAAAAATCTGACTCGTGGTAGAAACAGAGAAACTTCCCATCCTGTATTTGCCATATTTCCCAAGACAAATAGATTAAGTTATTCTGCTGTTGAGATTTGCAAGTTAATTACTAGGATGAAATATCCCAAGGACAGTTGTAATCAAAATGCTTTTCATGCTGCTTGCTCACTACTGCTTTTTCTTATCCTTTAGCAAAGAGGAGAAAGAGACAGCCAGACACAAGCAATTCTCACCAAGCTGAAATGTGCAGCAGGTGAGTGAATCCTCAGCTTCCTGTATTGTCTGCCCATCTTTCTGCCTGTTAGTTGTTCGTAGGGCTCTTTGACAACAGTGTGTGCGTGGTTCATTTTTTCTCTCAGATTTGACAGACTTTATATTTTCTCACCAGAAATGCAAAATTCTGTAAAGCTGATGAGCTGGAACTGTGCTGACTTGTTTTTACCATTTCCTTCTATCTCCCTAAGTTTCTTCAGAGAGGATGCCAGTGTGAGTCAACGTAGTTCAAAGGATGCTAGATACTGTCTGAGAGTCTCATTTCATTTCAATAGTGAAGGCGCTAGCAACCATGTGTGGGCCTGTCCTACTCCCCAACTTTTGCAATTTCTCCTAATTTGTATGCTGTCATAAACAAAGGACTAACTTTTTCTGGTTCCTAGGCTTGGCTGAACTAGCTGCTCGGAAGTACAAACAGGCAGCAAAGTGCTTCTTGTTGTCATCATTTGATCACTGTGATTTCCCTGAGGTGAGGACCAAGAGGGAGCTCTGTGCAGGTCTTTCAGGGGATGTAATTCTTCTAAGTATTAGGCTGGAACATTCAGATATTTTAGTTATTCTTGGAGCACTCCTGTATAGTTTGGTGGTCCTGTGAACTATGGTTTGTTTGTTTTTTTTTTTTAAAGTCTCTGTTCTTTGGTTCTCTAAATGATCTACGTTAGGTCACATAGGAATTACCTGTGAGATTTGTGCATCTGTGTAGTTCAGTCTAAAGACTGGCTGTTGGAAATGGTTTCTGCTCTCTTAGCAGTGGAGAATCACTTCTTGGGCTCTGGGTGGATACCTAAGAGCATGCTGAGTGGGTTCACTGCATTTGACAAGGTGTAATCTTGTCACTGTGTGAAGGAAAGGCCTGGGGTAGGATACTTAATTCCAACCTCCTGCCATTTCAGTAGCCAGTGACAGTGCTCTGTCTCTCCAGCTGTTATCTCCGAGCAATGTGGCTGTGTATGGTGGTCTCTGTGCCCTTGCTACCTTTGACCGTCAGGAACTGCAACGAAATGTTATCTCCAGCAGGTAAGTGATGCCTTGAGAAGAGTTTGTATGTACTGGACATCTTCTGGGACATGGGACTTCGGTTGAGGGTGGATTCTGGTGCAAGCAGTAGCTTTCTCATCCAGAAGAGAAAGAATCACTGAGCCTTAGTTTGGCTTTAGCATTAAGTGACGTTTCACTGTCTAAAACACAGTTCTTAATCACAGCTGAAATTTTCATAGTATAACGGAAATTTCCAACCCAGGTCAGATCCAACTGAATTGTTAATACAACTTGCAGTGTAATCTAACAATGACACATACAAGGTTAAGAGAATTACAAAAGAAAATGGATATTTGTGTGTTGTAGATTGAGTTACAGTGATACTGAATTCCCGTCAACTAAGTGTATGGAAGCACTAATTTTAAATTAATGTGGAAAAAAGGTTGTTACCTTGACTTTTTTGTTGGCTGATTCATAGGGTGAGATCCCAAGGTTCAGAAATCTGTGATGGAGAATTGGGAGACCGCTGAGCAAGAGTGTGCATCCCAAAGATCTCCCACACTTACGATCGGTTATTTTCCTGAGACAGTTGCATGCTTAACCTGCCTGTGGCATGCTGTGCAGGCTGTGCTTTCAAAGGGAACACAACGCTGGTCAACACAGACTACAGAACATGCACACATGTGGCTCATGTTTTTTGTGGTGGTATGCCCTAATTTTGGCCTGTTCCCACTCCTTTTGTTGTTTTGTGTGGAGAAACACTTCTACTGGTTGGTTTGTCAAAAGTCCCTTGCTTTCCTTCACCACAGCTCTGATGCTGTGCTGCGTCTCTCTGTGCTCCAGGCTCCCAGCCCTGCTGCAAATGGGCTGTCTGGTCTGTTAGAGAGTAAATTCTTGGAATCTTCAAATGATAGGGAGAGTTTGTAACCTTGCAACTTGGAGTGATGGGGTTGTGGGGTATTTAAGTGGTAGGTTCCAATGTCTGATTGCTGCTGTCTTTATCTGTAGCTCCTTCAAATTGTTTTTGGAGCTGGAACCACAGGTTCGTGACATCATCTTCAAGTTTTATGAATCTAAATACGCTTCATGCCTGAAGATGCTGGATGAGATGAAGGTGAGTTGCAGGGGAGCAGTGCAGAACAGACCCTGAAAGTTCCCTTCGCCTAGCCTTCTGTGAGAGGCAGTGACTGTTAAAAGTAGCTACTAAGAGTGCTCAGCTCTTCTGTCTTCTGTCTCCTGATGTGGTGGATGGAAATTGGGAGTACTTTAGCAGTAGAGGATGAGGAGAAGTGTTAAATTTTTGAAATATATTGCTAGTTCTTTTTTTCATTCTTACTATTTCAGTCTTATTCTTATTATGGTATTGTCTTGCTATGGTGTAATACCCTTAAGGTTCAAGTATATACATATATATGTTTCAGAACATAGGAATAATGTATTTTTCCAGGCTGTGTCTCAGCTTCTGATGTGTTTTTTTTGCACAGGACAACCTGCTGCTGGATATGTACCTTGCACCTCATGTCAGGACACTTTATACACAGATTCGAAATCGTGCCCTTATCCAGGTAATTGTTCCTATAATCCTGAGAGGTGGATGAACAGTGAGATAGGTCATCTCTTTGTAATTGCTTTTACCATGGTTTTTCAGAGGGCAACTGAATATTTTCTTCTTCCTAGTACTTCAGTCCCTATGTGTCAGCAGATATGCGCAAGATGGCCACGGCTTTTAATACCACGGTAGCTGCTCTGGAAGATGAACTTACTCAGCTAATCCTGGAGGGACTGATCAATGCCAGAATAGACTCGCACAGTAAGGTGAGTGCATCTGAGCCACAGATCGTAGACTGAACAGCTGTACTAGAAACTCTCCATTCCTGGGACACTTTGAAGTCGCATTCATCTGTTGTGAGTGGTGTTTTCAGTCGGGCTGCTCCGTGTGTACACTCGGACTCCATGGTACCTTAGCTTTGTTCCCGTGTGTGGAACCCTGTTGTAGCTCCTGTGTACAGTTCTCTGTATTGGTTACAGATTCTTTATGCTCGAGATGTAGATCAGCGCAGCACAACTTTTGAGAAGTCTTTACTAATGGGCAAAGAGTTTCAGCGACGTGCCAAAGCTATGATCCTGCGAGCTGCCGTCCTGCGCAACCAGATACATGTCAAGGTATGAGCGTGTTAAGTGTAGACTTTGAGACAGTGTTAAGATTTTAATTTTTTTTTTAAAGCAAAACTATAAAAGGTGGTGAATTCAAGATTCTGGAGAGGAATGGATTTATTGTGCTCATGACTGGACAAATCCTTATCATAGTAAATACTACATATATAGGGAACAAGCATTTGTAGCCAATACATTGACCTGCTTGTGCAACACAGAATGTCCTTTCAAGTTTATATGCTTGGGTTCATTCCAACTAATTCTTGATACACATATCTTTTATCTTATCAAAACAAAGAGTGTTTGAAGTATTTTTTTTTTTTTTTAGTAGAGGAAGGAAAAAATGCATGAATTGCTTGGAGTATTCCTTCCAGGATGTAGTTCCAAAAAAATGCCCTTAGGGAGGATATGCCATCTGACACAGAATGTGTTAAATTCTGTAGTATATTAACCTCTGTGGTAACTAAATGCCAGATAGGATCCAACTTCTGGGGCCAACAGCACCTTGTACATAGTAAATAAGTGTGGCTTAAAGGTTATGGTTTGACTTGTTTAGGAACAGTTCTTAAGAACTGTAACTATAGAAGTTGTAAGCACAAAGCTTTTGCAGAGCCATCATTATGTGTGAGTTGGGGGTATGCTCTCCCCATGCAGGTATCCTGCTGTGCTTCACCCGTACTTCATTTGGTCTCTCAGGGAGCACTCTGCAGGGTATTTACACATCACTAACTGGGATGTGTTTTGGTCTTGTTGCAGTCTCCTCCAAGAGAAGGTAGCCAAGGGGAGCTTACTCCAGCTAACAGCCAGTCCAGGATGAGCACCAACATGTGAAAAACTTCGTGCACTACCAAAAGAAATGGTCCCTCCAGGACTGTACCCAGTGTCTCACCCACTAACTGCTGAGCTTCACAGACTGTCCCTGTTTCCCTCACTTCTTGCTCCGACTGCGAGGGCCAGGGCTGATGGTGGAAAATACGAATATTCCAATAACTTCAATTCTCCTTGAAAATAATTTCTTTCTAAAAACAGCATCTCTGCAATGGGTCATCATTTCAGTTTTGCTGGAACACCTTCCTCCATTCTCCTTCTTCCACCACTCCATAAAGAGATGTCAGGTTATTCATGCCAATGCTGATTTGAGAGTTTTTCAGCTGCTATTAGTTTTCTTGTTTCAAGGTTGCAAAAATAGTTAGTGTTAAGTTGAATGGACAGGTGTGATCTAAGATGAATTTCACTGGCCTGAAAGTATTGCCTTGATTGAGCAATGCTGAGCATTCTGTTTATTCCAGATAAACTTACAAGTGTATTGCTCTCAATTATGGAGCTAGAGTTCTGATGGGAGAGCAGATTTATTTTGAGAAACTCTTGCTGATTTTTCACCTAGACCAGAAAACATGCACTGCTTCCATGCATTTATTCACAGGCCTTTATTTCAGGGTGTTATGTTTACCTGGATCCAGGTTCTTTCTCTCTGGTCTCTGTTTTCAAAGACCTGTTTCCTGATGTGTTTCCCACTTGTGCATGACCTGGCTTTGAGGTCCAGTGTTATTGTAGCAGTAAATCTCTACTTCATGCAAATATTGCTGCTTGTCCAGTCTTACTGCCATACTGTGTGATAGTTTCCCAATATGTGCAACAGTTGCTTCTGGTAGCATGGATAAATGCCATAAAATACCACTCAAGTCCCGTGGAAGAGCTGAAAGCAGCCACTCTAGGTGCCCATTCTCCACGTGCATTTATTCTGCTTTTCCTTTTATAAAGGGATTAAAGGTGGCAGCCCAGGTATGTGGGTTCTATGTTAATGAAAGGAGATACGCACTGAATTCTCTGAAGTCACTGCAGCCTGGCATTCATCTGATCCATAAGGCAAGCTAAGAATTTTGATCCAGCCCTGACTGGTCTGGCAACTGATAACAGATGTTACTGTTAATGTGTTAATGCTTGCTTTTTTTTTTTTTTAATTGTTATATCTAGTGCATTAAACAGCAGGATTAAAAAGCTTCTGAGTATTTGGAGTTTTGTATTAAAGTTGGGTTTTAGGTGTTTTGATCTCAAGCCATTGATTTTTTCGCTAAGCTTGATGAAGTTTTGTAGGCCGTTGCATTTTGCTCTCATCTGGTTGGAGATGTAGCTTGCATGAACTGTGAAGAAAGTGCAGTTTGAGGGAACGTTCTAACAAGAAAACTCCTGGACTGCATTTGCACAGCTGCTAAACTGCAACGGTGCTCTCTCTCCCTCTGTCTTTCTGTGCTTTTTATGACTTAGGTGCTGAAAATGGAAGCAGTAGTTCCTGTGAGGTCTTTGGTTAAATGTCTTTTCATCTGGCATGGAAAAATTCTCTCATTTTTGAGGGGAGAAAGGAGAGAGTTAATCAAGAACTCAGGCGCCACCGATGGCCAGATCAGTGAGAAAGGCAAGCTGAGTCCTCAGGTAAATTGCTGTACGTCCTTGTAGAAATGCTGGGAAGATAATTTTAATGCCTTCTGCTCATGCTGAAGGAAACCCATTCTGTCCTATAATACTACTTAAATGTTCTTGTTTTCCTCCTAAAAAGGGCTGCTGATACCATTTCTAAGGAAAAGATCTTAGGCTCTGCTCTTGAAAAGAGCCCCACTAAGTGCATCATGTCAGCTGGCTATTTTTGCTTACACACAGCTTCCACTCTCTCGATTGTATTCGATTATTTCTGTTCCTTCCCAGAGGCTTTCTGCTGGAGGAATCCTCAGTTGTAAATGGATGTCTTCAGCATGCTGACTGGAGAGTCTCTTCTCTTCCCTGGCCCTTGTCCGCTCTCGGGAAGTGGCTGGAAGCACATATCCTTGAGCAGTCGGCATGGAGCCCACGAGGTGGCAACAGCAGTTTTCAGCTCTTGCTGTGGCCTGAGGAAGTTCCATAGCTGGGGCAGCGGTGATCAGTTTCTTCTCTCCAGGGAAGAATGCTTACAACCTCTTTTGGACACTTAGAGCATCTATCTTTGATTGCTTAGTTCACTGGCACTGCTCAAGCACAGTGTATGCTTTTGTACAGAATTACTGACATTATCTCTTTCCTTTAGCCTGTGAAAGAAGCTGCGGTTGCTTTAGGATTTTGTAGATGTGAGTCAGAGCTGTCCAGGGATATTTCTTCTAGGCATTGTTCAGTGCCTGCTTTGGTCCTAACAACCTACCAGTCCGAAAATCAGGGAATTCAACACAGGACAGATATAGTTCTGTATAACTTGCATTCATAAGCAATGAAAGATTATTCTTACCTTAAATTTCTAAGTAATTTCCCAAGTAATAAATGTGAAAGTAGTGACTCACATAGAATTAATTTCCAGTAATTCCCTGTGGCCACCAAGGTAATTAAGGGGATGAAGTTTTGTGGGATCTGTAGCATGTTGGTCTGTCTAGGATATGTTCTGAGGCACACACTTAAGTGGCTGTCACGAACTTGTGCAGCACCTTTCTGTTGGTGAGGAAGGAGGTGCTGGTGGTAGGTCAGAATTGATGGTGTCCTCAGGCAGTGTAAATCCTGCTTTCTTTACCTGACCTAGCTAAGGATAAAGGAAAAACAGTTGGAAAGAATCTGGTTCTTTTGGCAAAAGCAGTTTTAATTAACATAACTGATTTTAGTGGTAATGTAAAAACTGCCATTGTGAGGTTTGTGTTGGAGTAATTGGGGATGACTGGTAATTATCTGGCCAGAACTTGTCCAGCACATTGGTCTGTGCTGCTGAGATTTGTAGAGGGAGGTCTGTCGGAGGGGGAGATTGTATTACCGCTTGGACTGTGGCTGGGTGCAGCATCATCTGTAAGCTGCTGTCGCCTGAGAGACTTCAGTGGATGAGGGAGAGAGGAGGAGAGTTTGGTCGTTGCCCTGTGCTGTGCATGTGTGATCTGCACATGGGTTTCTGGGACTCTGCCATAACTGTCTCGGCACTACTTCCTAATTTAGTTGAAATTTCAGCATTGTTCCATCCTCTGGACAGCTCACAAAATGGCCTCTGTATTATTTCTGATACATGCAATGTAAAACAAACTTTTGGAAAAACAAATGAGGAAACTTTAATAATAGCAGCAATGCTTCTGATAAATACCCGTCATGCATAGGTAGAAAGTGCTGGTCAAGCATTGTTGGTTTGTTTTTTTTTTTAATTTAGTTTCTTAAGAGTAAAGTCTCAGCCAACTTAACCTGGTTTTTCAAAGTTCTTATGCTGTCTCCTTCATGACTTTGTATATGAGGCGGATGACAATGGGGGAGCAGTGTGCTTCGCAGGACATTGCTCTTAGTATTTTCTCATGCCACCCCCTTGTGAGAGCTGAGGCTAATACAAGTCAGCGTTTCATTTTTTCAGTAGTCCATTAACTGTGAATTTGCAGAAGGATGAAAAACACCAAACTGGTGTGGCACTGACTCTGCGTATCTGTGATGCTGTTAGGGAGCAGAGGATGAATTACTCTCTGCTTTGCAAATGAGCTTTATACTTCAGCTCATACTGTTTTGGCTTCTACGTTCCTGTGGATCTGTGAATTCCATACAACGTCTCATAGGGTCTGATAGAACAACCTAGCTTTAGATTATCTCTCAGGATAGGTTGATGAGGCTAAATTAATTAGATAGGGAACAGAAACTGGCTAATATTTTATGTCAATCTCTTAAGAGACGTGTAAGATTCAGTAGTTAGAAGTTTGGTAAATTCATAATGCAAGTAAGACAGTTTCTTGACAGCACAGAAATAATTCAGGCTCAGGCTTCAGTAGAATTATGAAAAGCTGACTGAAGGGTAGCTGCATTAGCAAGAGATGGACTAATTCAAACAAGAATTCAAATGGCAAGACCTGAAAATCTGTTTTACGTGGTAGGTCAGGCTCGGTAATCTTGTCCTTGATCCCGTGGATATCACTGTTTCAGTTGTCTGCAGCTATACCTTTGCACAGTACACTTCCTGTGCCTGTAGTTTATGTAACTGCGAAGTCTATGTGTACGTCAAGGTTGTACCCTGTAAATACAAGCTGAGATCCAGGGTTTTCAATCTTCGTTTTAATGTACTGCTTTTTGTCCCCCCCCACCTTTTTTTTAATTCTCTGATATCTCATCTTGTAAGCTATTTGCCAAATAAAGGCAGTTGTCTTTCTTTTTGTCAGGTGAACTCCTACTAGTTTGTCCTGTGTGCCTCTGAAAATGGATTTAGATACAAGAATCCCATCTCTCTCAAACCCAAAACCCAAAGGCTGAGGATCATTTTCACCATAATTCTGCATGCAGAGCACTGCCTTTTCCTCCCCTTACTGCCATTAAAATTAAATAGTGTCTGTCTTCTTGAGGGCCTGTGAAATAGAAACAAAATAGAACACTAACTTGCTGAGTTGGCAGGCTGCAATTTTTTGATGAGAGATAAACAGGATAATCAGTATATTGCCTAGCCTGAAAGTAATCCCTAGCAGGTGTGCCCAGCGTGAATGGTAAATGTCTCAGCTTTACTCATGTTGTAATAGTGCCTCCTAGTTCACAAGCATTTTTTATTAAGAAATAGATACACTGGTCATCTTTACCTTATTAATTGCAAGGTTATAATCTTCTAGAATGTCTGTTGAGAGTTGAGGTTGCAACTTTTTTTTCCATGAGCATGGTGGTTTGTGGTTGGATGCAGAAGGAGTTGTGTTGCAGTGCCCAACTGAAGAGTGTTCCAGTCCCGTGTTTGGAGCACGGCAGCGCTCTGCCACCTCCTGGGACAGAGCTCAGAGGAGGAGCGTGCATCTGCCTGCGCTGACTATTAAGAAACGCCTTGTAAGAGCGGGTGGGGTTGAATATGCCTTAAATACTAGTTCTGTACAGAAATGTGTCCATTTAGGATTCTCAAGTGTAAAGCCCTTCCTAAATTTAGGAGCCGAGAGCCAGCTTGATCCTTTCTTCACGCTGGGAAGCGACTCTGTGATGAGACTGTACTCATGAGAGATGTGTTCTGACAGCCCCCCTGTGGTTAAGAACACAACCCGAATCTCACGGCTGTTTCTTATGCAGATGCTTTTTCTGACTTTGTAAGTTTCCTCTGGCACAGTGAGCAGGACAGTGACTGAGCTTTCTGATGATTTCGGGAAACTCTGTAAAACGGGGAGGGGTCAGGTAAGCCGTTTGAAAATTCGATGATAATGAACATTTAGCCCTTTATTAGAAGAGGGGCTTTTCGAACAGACCAGAATACCTGGCAGCTTTAAAGTGTGTGCCTGTGCGAGAGAAGAAGTGGACAATTTCCACAGGAGGTGGGAGACGTGGTTTCAAGTTCCCATCTTTAAATAAGGCAGAGAAGCATCTTTAAAGGTGGTTCTCCCACACTAATCATGGGGCTATTTGGTAAATGCCACACCCTCTCCCACCCCCTCAGTTTCTGTGCTAGCTCCAATTCACAAGGCAAGCTAGAGTAACACCTACCAGCTTAGTGTCTAAACTTGATTTGAATACAGGGGTAGCCAGAAATTATGAAAGCTGCTGAAAGTCTTGGTTAATGAGCTGATTAAAGTGGAAGATGCTATTCCCAGAACATCATGGAAATATTTTGTTCAAGTAAGGAGCAAATGAAATGGGAAGACTCCACAGGAGAGTGTCAGCTCCTTTTATTGTCCTCATCTGTAGAAAGGCACAACGCCACGTTAGGCAGCATTGAAGTCCAGCCTCCAAATGGATACGGAGCTCTCCTCCTGAGGGCCCTCCAGAGGGTTTAGTGAGAATGAATGGGAACAGCTGGGTAAAAGCTGGCAGGCGTGGACACAGAGATGCAGATGCACATGATCCTGTGATAGAGAAGGTGCCTGCAGAAGGGGAGCACAAGGCTGGCTGACGTCAGGGTGGGCCAGCGCCTCTGCTCACAGATGGGGCCCTGCGTCGTGACCTGTTCATCTTGCTTGTGGGCTCCGTTGTTATTAATGCTTTGAATGAGATTGTTTCTCCTTGGATTGAATAAGTCTACAGCTACTGGTAGTTTAGGGTGTTTTTTCAGCATGCTGTTACGGTCCATGTATAAACTGATGACTCTGAACATCCTTTGTAATGCAGGTTAGGAAATGTAAACTGATCCTGCCAGGGCTTGAGGCGGTATGCATACAGGTGCGTGTATAAACACACACATGCAGGGAATGGTTGTTGAAAAGTCAAAAAAGGTGTTAAAATTGTTTATAAAATAATTCCTTTAAGTGCTGTGTTTCTGTCATTAAAAAAAAAAAAAGTCTAGACAGAAGTCTCCCTCCTGGCTTCCGTCCTCCCAGTTATGTTCAAAACCGCAAAGCCATGTCCAGTGCTGATTTTTAAATTTGTGTAGGGTGCACCTACATCAGCTCCTGTCTCTGGAGGTTCTGTTGCACAGGCTGAACATAAGAACACATAGCACCAGCTGGAACAGGATGAGCTGTTTTGTTTGCAGAAGGCAAAGGCGGGGACTGGGAGATTGAAGAACTGCCCACTGTAGGAGAAGATCAGGTTTGAGGCCATCTAAGGAACCTGAAGGTGCACAAGTCCATGGGACCTGATGAGATGCATCTGTGGGTCCTGAGGGCAAATGAAGTTGCTAAGCCACTATCCATCCTATTTGAGACATCGTGGCAGTCTGGTGAAGTTCCCACTCACTGAAAAAGGGGAAACGTAACCCCCATCTTTAAAAAGGGAAATAAGGAACAGCCAGGGAACTACAGCAGGTCTGTCTCACCTCTGTGCCCAGCAGGACCATGGAGCAAATCCTCCTGGAAACTGTGCTAAGGCACATGGAAAGTAAGGAGGTGATTGGTGGCAGCCAACACAGTTACAGCATCGGTGGATAAGGGAAGAGGAACTGACATCATCTACCTGGGTTTGTGCAAAGCCTTTGACGCTGTCCCGCACGTCATCCTTGTCTCGAAATTGGAGAGACATGGATTTGCCAGATGGACCACTCTGTGTATAAGGAACGGGCTGGATGGTTGCACTCAAAGAGTTGTGGTCAACAGCTCGATATCCAAGTGGAGACCAGTGATGAGTGGTGTTCCTCAGGCATCAGTATTGGGACCGGTGGTGTTTAACATCCTTGTCGGAGACACGGACAATGGGATTGAGTGCACCCTCAGCACAACCAAGTGCAAGGTCCTGCACCTGGGTCA
>NW_010131145.1:0-1699 GCF_000699245.1 Pterocles gutturalis
GCAGGAGCGTGTAAAGGCTGCGGGTGGAAAACGCGGTTCCTGTGTCCTCACAGGGTGTGGGCCCGCGGGAGGAGAGCAGAATTATTTAATTATCATTATTTAACAATTATCTTGTGTTAAAGCCTTGGAGGCTAATGGAGGTCAGGTCGCTGTTGTGGAAGGGGGTTTCTCCCACATCACCCCAACGCCTAAACACCAAAACCGGCTGGTTCTGCACCCAGACACCTGCTACCAACAACAAACTGGGGCTTGATAATAAATTTAATTGCAATAAGGGTGGTTCATCCACGTCAAAGTCATCACAACAAAAGGACCGATGTGGAAAATACCCATTCCCCGTGCAAAGCTACAACATTTTCAATAAAATCATCAAACCTCAAAATATTTCAGAAGAAACCTATTTGGATATTTGGGCAAAATACCCACTTCCAGCAAAAATCAGGCTAAAAAGTGCCTGGTGTTGTACTCAGAGGAAAGCAAGTCTTCCCTCCTTCCCAAAGCAGAGCAATTTGTCACATCTTCCTTGTGCAGCCCATCTTGGGCATCCACATCCTCATGGTTTCTCCTCCTGCTGCTGCTGCTTCGCTTTAACCCCAGCTGACTCCCCAGTCCCTCAGCGATGGGGGCTCTGGCACCATCATGCACTAAAGTAGCAACGTGCAAAGTCTGTGACACAGGGAACAGCTTAAATCTAACAACTACCACTAAGAAAAACACAACCATCTTTTCTCCATCACTGCCTTCTTCTGAAGGCTCTCAAGGCACCCGGAGGTGGCAGCTGGCCTTACTTGCAGAACTTGTAGAGGATCTTCTCAAACACAAGGACGGGGCCGGTGCTGCCCAGGATGGTGAGAGGTTGGCCAGCGAAGAGGGAAAACACCACGCCGGTCATGGACGCGGCCAGCAGCGACTCCATGGCACTCTGTCCGGGGAGGAGAGGCAGCAGGGAGTAAATAAATCATTAGGGAAAAATACCCCCAAAGCCAATTCCCTGCAGCAACAACTTTCACCTGAGTTCTATCCCCCCTGGGACCTCCCAAGAGAGAGGAGCTCACGATTTGGTTGTCGGTTGCCTCCACCAGCAGCCCCCCGAAGGTGATGATGGGGGACATGCAGGCACAGTAGAGGATGAGGAAGGACGCCAGACACTTCAGGCTCAGACCATCCCGAAAGTCGCTCCAGAACCACGGAGCTTTTCGTTTCACATCCAGGATCAAACCTCCAAAGAGCCTGGAGGAAGGAAAAAAAATAGAATGTTCTCTTGGGAGACCACATGGTGTTTCCTTTGCTGCAGAAGGGCAATCGCAAGCACAGACTGACTTTCATTGGGGGGACACAGAGCACACTGGGAACTTCCCCGAGCACCTGGCAGGCTGTGCCTCCTCTTCTTTGGTCTCATTTTTGCCAGCATTGAACTTCTCTGAAAACGCAGCAGACTTTAGCTCCTCTTTTTTGGTGTCATTTTTGACATCGTCGAACTTCTCTGAGTACCCGGCAGGCCTTAGCTCCTCTTCTTTGCCTTCATTTTTGCCATTGTCCAACTTCTTCTTCTTGCTTTCTGGCATAAGGTCATCCAGAAAGCTAAGCTCCCATTTCGAGAAGCAGAAATCCATCACTTTCCGGACAAAAACGAGAGCCAAAACCTTCACAAAGAAGAGGGAAGATGCGGTGAGGTCAGAGACGATGCTACGTCTCCCTC
>NW_010131145.1:1727-8654 GCF_000699245.1 Pterocles gutturalis
CCGTCATGGGAAAGCCGATGGCGGTGGGGGACGCCTTGATGGCCCAGAGCAGGACGAGGCAGAGCAGCTGGATCAGGGTGAAGAGATCCACCTTCCGCAGGGGGACATGCCGCAGGTAGATGAAATCCGGCTGGTGCTTCGCCGGCATCCCAAACAGCTTCAAGCGATCGAAGAACTGCAAAATAAAAGGTGAGAAGTTGCCACCTTGGGATTGCAGAAGGTTTCTGGCTCTGTTGAGAGGTGGAGGGAGTTTTCAGGGTCTCGTCTGCAATGAGAAATCCTGGATCCCTCCACGCTCCTCCTGTGTTTGCCACCAAGAACTTTTAGCTCTGCTGTTGGCTGCAACCCGAGGTCGACCGTTAGGGTTTTGGAGCCGAGGGTATCGAGGATCAGAAGCCCACTACACCCCGACTGAAAAAGAGATACTAGCAGCATATGAGGGGGTTCAAACCATTTCAGAAGTTGTTGGTGAAAAATTTGGGGTTTTCCCAGGATTTGCCTTGCCTGGCAGCAATTTGTAGGTTTAAATATGCAGAACGATGTGTAAGACTGAACATTTGTGAAATCCTATGGAATTTCACTGTTTTTAAATCGCTTTGTTTGCATACTCAGCTTGGAGGATCCCATGGGCTGGGGGTTTGAGAGGGTTCTTCTTTTGTCTTCGTTTGTCCTCCTTCCTTACGTTAATTACAGTTTAGCAAATGGCCTTAGGAGTATGTCCCTCTGTCAAGGACAACCTGTAAAGGAATGTTCTGTTGAACAGCAAATTATAAGTGATTTTTGCAGTATCTGTTCTTTTCGTAGTCACTCCGTTCACAGTGGACAGGATGAGTCCATGAGGCACAGCCAAAGGCAGCCCAGTGTGCGGCAGCTGGGAACCATGGCATGGAGTGGACACGGAGATTTCCTTCTACAAGGAAGGAAAATACTTCAAGGGTACTACAAGGGTGCAAAGTACTTCTTTTTTATAAATAACCCTCCACAAACTGTCCCCAGTTAAAGACCACAACTGACTGGGCAGGACTCATCTCTTCTAACTTTTGATGCTAGGTCTGCTGAGAGACAAGCGTGTCTGAGATACTGCTCTCCAGAGAGCCTTTCTCTTCTTCGTCGAGTCCAAGAAAGTCTAAAATGACCGGCTCAGACGTGGATGCCCAACTTTAGAGGAACAAATTAGTGTAGCTGTATTTTCCCATTAAGTTTTTGGCTTTGATTGTGTAGAACACACTGAAAAATGAGACCCGCGTGAAGAAGACAATAAACAGCTTAGAAAATAAGGCTGTTAACTGGATGCTTGTTAATCATTTAATGGGAAGCAGCAGTAGGCTTGGCCTTGGTGGGAAGACTGTGAATGCGCCAGCAACCAGTATCCTGCAAAAATACCTTATTAATACAGCTGCTGTATGGCTGCTCTCTGATACATTCCTTTATATTTGAACTTGTAATTAAAACCCTTGGGATACCTCAGGGCAAATAAAAAAAGATTTATTAGAGTTGCTTGACAGACGAGGAAGAAATGACTGATAAGTCTAATATATTTGCTGAGAGCCTCACAAAACCTCAGAGGTGGAGCCGAGATTACATCTCTGTCCTCATGGCTTCTTGCCAAAGTCTCTTTCAGAACAGAAAGGCAAAGGGTTTCATTTCAGAAGATTCAAAAGAAATGGGTTTCCCCTGTTATTACACCATACTAATCTGTAACTTTTTCAATAGGCTCTAACCTTGGTCGGTGGGGTTTTTTTGGCAATTAAACATTTAAGTGTTTCAAATTCCCAAGAAATTGGATAATATTTCACAATTTCTTTCCTTGGTTTTGCAGAGATTTTTTTTTATTTTTTTTTCTCCCTGAGCCCATTGGAGGGCTTTTTCACCACCTTTCACAAGAAGGCTGATGACAAACAAAACTGGTTACCAGAAACCTTGCTGGTATTCCGTCTCCAAGAGCGGCTGATGCCAAAGGTTTTCTTGTACCTCGTTATTTGCAAATGTTCTGCACTGGAACAGCTTGCCCTTAGCCCAGCAAGAGAGATAATTGATGGTATGAAGTAGCTGGAAAGACAACTAGCTTAATTGCAGGTTCTTGACAGCACTATCAATTACGCCTACACACAGAGGAGCAGAGTCCTGCGTGTCTCACTTGGCTGCTTAAATACAAGCAGAGTCCGTGGCAATCCCAGCTGGAAGAGCAGGATTGGAGCCCAGGAGGAGGGCACTTGGCCTGGAGCGGCTCTGACTCGGGCTCTATTTTGTGCTCCCGGCTGGTCTCTCCTTGGTCTCCCACTGAATCCCCTCACTGCATCAGCATGGCCCTGGTGACGAAGTGGGACAATGCCTGATGGTCCTGGTGGGCGATCTCCCAGCATTCTGTCTGTCCCTGCTGCTAGCGAGGGGAGTTTGCCTCCTTTCAAGCAAGAAAGAGCTCTTGTTGCCTTGCTGTGGTTAGAACCTACAGGGTCATGGATGGTTTCAAAGGTTTTCCTCCCATAGATGTACTTTGATAAGCAAAACTCCTCAACTTGGGTTTTCACACCCCCAGACATAGTGAAAGGTTCATCCATCTGGATCAGGCTCACCTCTGAGCCCGAGTCTAGATGTCCCTGATGACCCTGAGTCCCCAAAAGGCAGATGATGCCACCTGCTGCAACCCTTGGGCTGTTCTCAGCTGCCCAGCTCCAGCCGTAGTTTAGAAGACCACAAGGTCAGCTCTGCCTTCATCTCCCAACTTCATCTCATCCCACCCAACTTGCTGCAGGAGACAAAGTTTTTGCGTTGTCATTTGACAGCGGAGAGTCTCCAGGTTTAAAATAAACCTGATCTTCTCTACTTCCTTCCACCCCTGATCTTCTCTACTTCCTTCCACCCAGGTGGTGGAACTCCGTGTGCTCATGTCAGACCAACTGTGTTTGCTGGAGCTCCCTTGCAGGAGAGGGACGGGTGCGTGTGGGCACCAGGGGAGTAGCTTCCAGGGTAATCACAGCTCATTAATTTACCTCTAAGCACCAGGAATTTTGGAAAGGAGCCCAGCAATGAAGATAGGAAGCCCACAATTTTCATGATGCTACAGTGTAGCACCCTGACTAATTTCACAGCTTTTTGCCAAAGTAAATCAGGAGGGAACTTCTTGTTCTGGCCACAGCAGCGCAGACAAGAGGGCTCAAGCCCAAAACTCCCGCAGTTGGAGAGTGGGAGAGCCAGCACGAAGACTGGTTCTACACCACCGTGGTACAACTTTTTTCTCCCACTAGGTGGTGGCATCTAACGCATCTTCAGCCTCCCTGGCCATGTGGCTTCTTGGTTGGGATCTTGGTGGTGACACCAGCCTGCTCACACCTCGTTCAACACTCAGAAACCTCTCAGGATACCACCATCAGGAGCCAGCTCACAGCTGTAGAGGTTTAGAAGCCAGGACAACATGGGACCAGCAAGATCCTCAGTCCTTTCAAGCTGGTGAGGTTTCGTATGGTTTTGTACTCTCAGGTTGACTATGAGCCTGAGATGTTTTGTAAAATGTGTGTGCATGCAGTAATGCACCTCTGGCAGAAAAACAAGAGACAGTCACCACCAGCTTTAATTATGACTGACCTACTGTCATCTTCTTCACCACCTGGTTGTCCTCCCCTCATACCTGAAATCCTCTTCATCATGTCAATACTCTTGGAAGCTGAAGCTGTGCCTGGGCACAGGGTGTCAGTAGACACCTTCTTTGAGTAGTACATCCTGAGCACGTTTACAGCGCTGTGATCACCGACAATACATGCCTCAAGACACTAATCTGAAGGCCACACCTTATGATCTTCTTCTCATTGCTTCAGCTCAGCCCCTGGACCTCGAAAATCAAAACGTCTCTGGGCACAGCCTTAGGCAGTCTGTCTTGGGGCATTTTCCATCAAAAATGCATGGGCAACATCTCATTGACGTTAGAAACTTAGATTGCCCAGAGAAGCTGTGGATGCCCCATCCCTGGAGGGGTTCAAGGCCAGGCTGGATGAGGCTTTGAGCAAGGCGGGGCTGGAACTAGGTGATATTTAAGACCTTCCAGATCTTCCAACCCAAACTATTCTGTGATTCTATGAACTTAGTGTTGAGTCAACAAGAAATCAGCAGTGGACATGTCCCCGTGCTCCCCACGTTGACACTGCACCTCTTTTAACCACTTCCCACCCACACTTTCCCCGTGCTGTGGTGGTGGAAAGAAAAGCACCTGCTTGATCATCACAGCTCAAATCTCTAATGGTCCAAAGACCTGAAACTCAGCCTTGGTCTTAACAGAGCTGAATACACAAACTCCTGACAGATACCAGCACGAGTTTCTGAAGGAAAGGAACAGTAATAATTAAACACTTTAAAAATATTATGTTTTTAGACAACTGAAATTCTGGGCCAGATTTTTCACTCCTACTTAAAAAGGGATGGCTTTATATGGAAGGAGGTGCCAGAATACTCGTCTCCAGAAACTGGAGATATGATTATAGCTTAGCTGACAAGCAGAACGGGTTTTGATATACCCTTCCAAACCATTCCTTCTCTAAATTAGTCCAGCACTTGAGGCTATGCAGTACCAGTGTGTAAACAGTACTTAAAACAACTTTGGGGGGTTAGCGATCTCTTTTCTAAGCTGGTCTCCCAGTCTCCTGTTACAGTCAACTGAAACAGATGGTTTGTCTGATCTCCAGCGCGTGATTCATCCTGTACTAAGGCAGATGCACAAATTAGGTCTTTTGAATTGCCTCCAGAAGTGCCTGTTTCTCTCCACTGACTCTCTCTTCTTCCTTTTTGACCTTTCGCTCTACCAAACAGATCAGTAAAACACCCACAGACCTGACCACAGTGTTCATATTAATTCTTTATTTCTTCTGATTAGAGGTGAGAAGCTCTAGGCACCCTGCCTACATAATTAAAGTGAAACTAGAGCCCAACAACACTTGGTAGTGCGCAGAGTTACCTTTCGCAGCTTCCACTTTTTATTGTAAGGGGGGGAAGCTTTGCCTTGCTTGAGAAGCCTTACCTAATCCCCTAGATAAAAAATGGGGTTGTGATGGTGCAGCTTATTTATGATTCAGATCCTGAAGAACCAAACTGTTTCAGTGAGGGATGCAGAAGCAGCCATTGGCAGGGTGAATGAACCGTCTCAGCTGTTGGAGGGTGGCTCTACATCGCATTTTGCAAGCCAGGGTAGACTCACACCACCCACATGCTGAACCCGTGGGGTGCGAGCCACTGCAGATGAAAACACGGGCTTATCTCAGCAGGGTTTGCTGACACAATCTCCAACTTCACTGCCACAGCTGACTGCTTCACCGCTTGCGTAGGGCTCCCAGCATTCGATGAAGGAGGCGATAACCTGGTTCTGACTGAAATACAGCGTCTAGACCTCCCCACGTGCAAGGTACTGCTTCCAGACTATGCTACAAAGGTTTGATTTAGCCCTTTGTGGATCCCACTGAACCTTCTCGAGTTGTTTTCATGGCTCTGTGGCCATTTGCAGATGGGTCTCCACTGTGGATTTCCCACCAAGCTGTGTATCTTTCTCCCCAGTAGCTGCCACCCCCAGAACTTTTCACAGTTGGATTTCTTTGAAAAACAGTTAAGAAGATCCTACCTTCCCTCTGACTGGGGAAAAGACATGAAATATTAAAAAAGGATTGTGACACTCAGTTCTCTAAGTGAAGTGTTGCTAAAATAAGGTGACACGTGCACTGAGCTTCTTGAACAAACATTCCCAGGGATCTCAGCCGTTCCACTCTTCATTAGAACTTTTGAGTTGACTTAAAGGAGGTTCTGTGAGAAATTTAGAAAACATCTTGCTTCTTCTGCACGGAAGTGACTATTGAATAAGATGTTGGCCAAAAATGCCTTACTTGGAATATACCATCCAACTATTATTTGAGGCCCCAAGGGGGACTAGAAGCGACATAAGGAGGCAGTGTTGTTCACAGACTTCCTGCTCCTTTCTTTATCTGCAACTGCAGTGCTAACAAAATCGACCCGGATGACTCAGTCTGTCCCCTGGTTATTTATTGACTGACTCCTGGGGGGAGTGATGGAACTGGGACTCAGCCACATGTCCTGGTTGACTTGATTAAGTCAGGTGGTCAGTGCATGGCCTCCCAATAGACATTAATTTGTAAATACCTTCTTCCACTTCTTTACTAATTTTTACTTGAGGTTGGATCAGATCTCCATAAACTGTTTTATATATTTTAAGTGTTCTTTCAAAAATCTCAGCCTACACGGCAGAGTTGTGCCCTCCCATAGACCAATGCACACACACCAGACAGGGTTTCAAACTTTTACTTGCCAAAGACAAAGGTTCCAAACAGCCAGAGCTGGAGTGCTCAAAGAAAACCCGAGGAAACAATAGCAACCATCACAACATTGTCATACAACAGACGTGCGTGGCTGGGGAGTTCAGGGGATGGCTGGGCAGGGAGAAGAGAGCTCAGGGTTACGCGCGATCCGTTCAGAGCGGTGGTGAAACAGAGGTGGGAAGGAAAGACACCCTTGCATCCGACAATGAGGGGAATGCCTTCTCTCATTCCACTGGCAGGTTTTGCACACAAATATTACTTGTGGGAAGATTCTCTGGAAGAGCTTGAGCCACTTCCATAGACAGACCTATAACCCCACCTCTGAGAAGACCACCCTGCTTCAGAGCTGCATTCTCCGGTCCCATACTCGGGGCTGTATCTCCCGGATCCACAGCTGCCTCCTTGGTAACCCCCTTCCCCTCCAAAGGCACAGCCCCCTCCAGAGCCATAACCTCCACTGCCAAACCCTCCAACCCCTCCAGAGTAGCATCCACCACCACCAGAACCATAACCCCCAGAGCCAGAACTGCAGATATCACCACAGCTTGATCCGCCACCACCAGACACTACGCTTCCTCCACCTCCAGAGATGGATCCTCCATGACCTGAGCTTCCTCCA
>NW_010131146.1:0-2805 GCF_000699245.1 Pterocles gutturalis
CTTCCCTGCCTGCAAAATGAATTAAAGGTGCCATTTTTTCTGCCATTCAGCTGTTCCTGACACCTGGATGTCAAATCGATATTATAATGACAGCACCATGGCAAAAAAAAAAAAAAAAGAAAAAAAAAAGAAAAAAAAGAAAATGAGAAATAATAAAAAAACCCCTATTACTACATGGAAAATATTTATATTGCCTCCCACTCTCTAGGGTACAGCCTGTTAATTGGGCACAAAGGGCAGGGTTTGCCTGGAGCCTGCACAGCCCATTAGAGAAGCAGCCGATAACATTAATGATGAAATTGGGTAGACGGGTGCTGCCAGGGGAAGGTGGTCCTGAGCCATGCAGCGTTTGGCCCTCCAGTCCCCATGCAGCCCAGGACCTCCTGCTGTGTCCATCCGTCTGTCCATCCATCTGTCTGTCTGTCTCTCTGTCCATCCCCTGGGCATCCTGGCGGACCCTAGCCTGGGAGCTGTGTGCAGGGTAGGGGACAGCAAGGGACCCCCGTGCTGCTGCTCCCATCCCCTCCTCCTGGCCCAGTCCCCTCCCAGGTGGACGATCAGCACCCACAGAGCCCTGCCTGGTTTCCCGTGATTGATCCGCTTGCTGGGGAGCAGCAGGACGCCCACCCTCGTCCATCCCTCCCCGCCGGTCACTGTGTGCGAAAGCTGACATTCATCAGATAAATTTCTTGGCAGCAGCACCAACAATTTTTCTAAAGCACGGTCTCCCTGGAGCTATTCATAATTACTCCAGACCCAGACATTAAAGCACCACCAAAAAAAATAAAAACTCACCAAGCTTTTAATTAAAAAATTAATTTTTCTGACAGACTCACGGATGCTAACCTGGAACAGCAGGAGGGAAAGGAGAGGGACAGGGGTGACCCACTCCAAAGCCCTGCTGGGGAAGGGGCGAGGACAAGGCTCGCATCCCATCCGCATCCACGGGGCTTTGCAGAAGTCACCCCTGCTCCCACCTGCAGAACCCCCCTTGGCCGGGCAAAGCCGGTGTCCCCTGCATGGGGACAGCACCCTGCCACCTCCGCTCTGCCCATGGCAACTCCCCACAGCAGCAATTTCAGTTTATCTTTGCTCGTACAGGCTGGTTGCACGAATGGAAACAAAATGTGTGGTCAGAGGGGTCTGTGATGGGGAAAAAGGGGGAAAAAAAAGTACAGATTTCCTCAGTGCCAGTTTCTGTGGCTGAGCTCAGCGATGCAGCCCTCCGCGGCTCCCCCGCGCTAAATAACCCCACCATGATGCTCTGGCGAGTTCCATCACAGCTCCTGGGTTTACAGTCCCAATTTTTTTCCAACTAATCGTAGCACTGCGGTCAGAGGGGTCTGTGATGGGGAAAAAGGGGGAAAAAAAAGTACAGATTTCCTCAGTGCCAGTTTCTGTGGCTGAGCTCAGCGATGCAGCCCTCCGCGGCTCCCCCGCGCTAAATAACCCCACCATGATGCTCTGGCGAGTTCCATCACAGCTCCTGGGTTTACAGTCCCAATTTTTTTCCAACTAATCGTAGCACTGCTGGAGTTCTTCTTTCCTCCAGCCACTTCTCGTCCGGGGGTCTCCAGCTCAGGTACCTCCACAGAATATAATGAGCCTCTTCCCTCCCGCTCCCCAGCACCGAGGTTTTCAGACGAGGTAACAAACGTCTCCATCTAACAGGTCCTGGGGGGGTTTTGCACAAGGCTGCTGGAGAAACGTGGCCCAGCAGCGAGCCCCTAGCAGAAGCTGCCTTTATTGCAGGAGGATGAGAGGCAGGGCAGATGGATGCCATGCAACGCTGTGGTGGTGGGGGCTGAATTAACTGGATAAGGGAAAATACCTGAATATATACGGAGGGGAGAAGCAGCGTAAAGGATTGTGTTCAGGAAAAACCAGACTGATGGGCTTGGGTAAAGGTGCTGAGAGCTGATTTCTTGGCTGGCACGAGGCTGTTGGCACCTCTGGAAGACATGCACAGGCAAAAAAAAAATCCTAAAGTGCTGGAAACGTCCCCTGCACGCTTCCAAAGTCACCAAGGCATCGCGGCGGAAGAGAATACCTGCCTCCAGCCACCAGCCCAGGCTCAGGCAGGAGCCTCCCTCCTCTTGGCCCAGGGACCCACTGGGAAATTCGGTGACATCTGGGGAATCAGATGCTGGGGACATCTGCGGAACCCCACAGGCTGAATGAATTTGAGTTGCTTAACCCAGAGACCGGACAGTCAAGGGCAACACTGAGTCTGCAAATGCAGAGGATGGTGGCTGCAAAGGGGCAGAGAAAACCTGGGCACCGCATCCCACGTGGGAAGGAGAGAGAGGGTTGGGTTAGAGGTTGGGACACCCCTGCCAGCTGCTCTGGGGGCACACATCCCCCCGCCCCGGCTCGGGGAATGCTGGATGCTGGGGGAAAGGGAGCGCGGGCTGGCAGGGGACAACACCCGCGGGGCTCTGGGAACCACAGTGCCTGGCTCTCACCTCTCTTTGAGAATAATTCAGTGGCTAGAGCTCTTCTGGAGACCTTGGACCTGCCGCTGCTTTCCTGTGCCTCGCCTCTGCCTTGTTTTGGTGCGTTTTCTCTGTTTAAAAATACTAAAAAAAAAAAACAAAACCAACAAGCCAACTCCTCAGTCTTTTCTGTGATGAGAGTTGAGTGTTTCTGCTTGTCTGAAAAGCCTTCAAAATCAATATATAATCCACCTGTAATAATCTCACACTTAAGGAAATTATTTCCCATCACGTCTATTTGGGGAGACAGCAATTTACACCTCTCTCCCCGGGGACTGCTCTTCCCCCGTGCCTGTGGCTCCCCCCCCCC
>NW_010131146.1:2873-14772 GCF_000699245.1 Pterocles gutturalis
CCCCTAGGCTCTGCCACCTCCTCTGCACATTCCTGTGCCAGCACACGGCCAGACAGCCCCCCCAAGAGCCCCAGTTTGTGTCCAAGGGTTGTTCCCTGCGGGGACGGGAGAGAAATCCCCTTGCAGAATAAACGGGGAGAAAATGGGCCTTTTTGGTAAAAACCAGAAGCCAGCTTCAACACCTGTCTGCAACACACCATAAGCAGCACTGTCAGCACCAGCAGTGATTACCAATTAGAAAAATAAAAAAAGAGAAAGCTCGCTTGAGATGTCTTAAACCCACAAGAGACGGTGCGGGGATGTTTTTCTCCCTCTTACAGCACTTAAGCCCCTCTCCCGCTCCACTTGAGGATCTTTAATTTTTTTCTCACCGTTTGCCAAAGCCAGAGCCTCGCGTAATGGTAAATCCAAGCCGGGCGGGATCCTCCTGTGTTTTTCTGCTTCCCTGGGCAGAAGGGACAGCGGGTTTCCAAGCCCGTGGAGGAGCACAGCAAGAGAAGCACAAGTCCAGCCTCTGTTTTTAATGACTGGCAGCATTGTGAGGGTACCGAGAGCCTGGGGATGGCCCCTGCCCACCTGGCCAGGGCTCCGACACCACCACCACCCCACGAGATCCCACCACTTATTTTTCCCGCAAAGTGCCAGCAGAAAGGGAAGGAGCCCAAATCCTCAGCTGGAGGCTTGGCTGCGGCTCTCACAGCCTCACAGCTGGCTGTGCCTCTGCTGGCTCCAGCCCCGGCTCATTGCCAGGTCTCTGTCACTTCTTCACACTTTTTTTTTTCTGGACACTTGAAATTAAACGCTGCTAATTTACTTTGCAGAAAACTCTGCGTCCTGCTGGTACTTCTCTGCCAGCTGTGACCTCATCCCCCAGTGATTGGATCAGGGAGTAAATTAATAGACCCAGTTCATTAATTAATTGCGCCTAACTCGTGCGGTGAACTGGACCCATCTCTCATGTTCATGAGCTGCCCAGGAACCACTCCAGATTCCTGCTCGGAGAGCACTTACTCTGTTTTAATTTCAGCTGAGCAGTTTGGATGTTCACTTTCCAGTGCACAGGTTATCAGCAAACAGCAAAGCTTTAATCATCCCTTGTTTGGCTCCTGTATCCACACCCCAAAATAGAAGAGGGACCTTAAAGTCAGCGGTTGGCAGAGCAGCATCCCCGGGCGTCAGGGCTCCCGCAGCCAAGGATAACGCCGAGCATCACAGGGATGCGTTTGCAGGTAGGAGCCGGCAGAAAGCCAGTGCTCCAGCAAAATCTCTAAACACCGCATATATATTTTCAGTTTATTCGCCGGGCCCACCACTGAATCTTATTTGCTGGCATGGTGTTTTTTATTTTTTTTTCTTCCTTCTCCGTGAGAGAACTTAATAAATCTTTGAAATCATCAAAAAGAAATGCAGCTTCAACACTTAGACAGCGCGGTTAAGTTACTTCCCGGCAATATAAACTACGGCTGTAAAGTCAAACATTTCCATGCCAGAATGCGGGATGAAAATGAGGGTTTGGGAGCAGAGAGGGAACAGGAACAGCCTCGCCTTGGCTTCCCCATCACTCAGGACTAGAAAAGCCTGGAAAACCTGTGGCTGGCTGATGGCGGGGACAAGGACATCACTATCCCCCCACCGTTGCCTCCGACTCCCTCCTGCCGCTCACAGCAATTCCAGCTCTGCTCGTTACGGGGTTGTCTCTGCGAGATCCTCAGCACTGGCCTGATGAAGCACACCTATGCCGAGACACACGCGGGGCACGGGCACCAGCAGAGATGGATGGAATAACCTGGGGGGACTGCCTCCCTCCATCCCTCTTTTTTAATAAAGTTTCATCCAGTGTTTGGAGAGATGAGAGCTGTGGCCCAAGCAGATGCACCGAGGGAGGAGGCTGGTGGCACTCACTGGTGGCAGGACCAGGGATGGATGGATGGAGGAATGCAGGCAGGACCAGGGATGGATGGAGGGATGCAGGCAGAATTTCCATGGCAACACAGACAAAAAAAAGCAGCATGGTAGCAGCCCCAAGAGGTGGAACAGGTCACCAGAAACTTTGCTGCTGGGGAGGGCACGGGGACGCAGGTCTTCCAGCACCAGGATTCCCACACCAGGATGCAGCACTCACAAAATCCCCCACCCCAGCAGCTTGGGGTGCAATGGGGACCCTGTGCCTGGGTCCTGGTGGCAGGGTGCCTGGTCCCTCCCTGGTGCTGGATCATTGCCATGCAGGCTGCCGAGGCTGTGCTGTGCCCTTGATTTACTCTCTGCAGCTTCCCGCTTTCTAAATCTGGCTGTATTAGCGTAACCGCCCAGCAGAGCGCAATTAGCAGTATATTAGCAATAAAAAAGCAGCCAGAACCAGAAGTACCGCAGGTTATTGTTTTAAATCCTGTATCTGCTGGAATGGCTGCGGCCACGTGTCCCCCCCTCCCCTGTGCTCCCCAGCCCAGGCTGCATTCCCCCCCTGTCCCCACGAGCAAGTGGGACCCCAGCACCCCCATAGTGCGGGGCAGCAGCTGATCCCCCATTGCAAGAGCTTTCACACAGCGCTGCAGCAGAGCCGACACTGATCCTGGCCACGTTTAACCATTTATATTGATTGCCCTGTCAGCTCATTTGAATAATTAGAACCAGATGGAGCCCTTTTATGAGTTTAAGGGAACAGCACCCGGAGCATCCCCGGAGCTGGGTGGTTTTGGTGGGAAGGGGAGGAGAGGGGCACAGGGGATACTGGGCAGCTTTTGCTGTCAAATCTTCCTTTCAGTGACATTTGCCACCCTGTGTGGTACCTCCCACGTCCCCACTGCCACCTCTGGGGACAGGCTGGTGGCATCAGCTCAGTTCCCATCCCAGGGCCTGTCAGGGGCAGCCGACAGCACCCGCGCTCTTATTGATACAGAAATAATTGCTGCCATACACCGGTGCTGTTCCTTACACAAACTGCACTAAAACCGCCAGCCAGCCGCCAACCTGACAAACGACAGCAAATGAATTCATCCCGTGCCAGGAGCCAAATATCCCAGTGCCAAAGTGTACGTGTGAGGACAGGGATGGGGGTCCCAGCATCCAGCCCCACCTCAGCATCGTGACCCCCAGCTCCTGCT
This sequence comes from Pterocles gutturalis, assembly GCF_000699245.1. Lineage (NCBI taxonomy): Eukaryota > Metazoa > Chordata > Aves > Pterocliformes > Pteroclidae > Pterocles > Pterocles gutturalis. Next base: position 5,975 of record NW_010131146.1, read on the forward strand.
TCAAACCCTCACCTGCCTGCAAGCGAGGGCAGAGCTCTCACCCCAGCATTGCCCAGCAGGGCTCCTGCCAAGGATCTCTGGCTTTGGAAAACAGATGGGCAATACCAGCCCAACTCTGGTTACTTGTTATTCCACCATCTTTTCAAAGGGAGTAAAATATTCCTGGCATGGTGCTGGTTATGCACGCCTGCCGTCAAGCAGGGATGAGTTATCTGTACAGAAAGAAGCAGAGATTAATACGTCAAATGAAAATGAACTATTGGCAGATTAAGATGAAAATGCGATGGCCAGCGATAGGGAGAAAAGGAGAAAAAAGAAAACAAAGCTTCTCAGGAGGACAGGAATATTAAAAACAGAGGAATCGATCAGCGCCGGTGAAGCTGGATGGAGCCTGAGCACCATCCTGCATGTCCCAGGTGTGAAGGCCCCGAGGCACAGGGTCAGGAGAGGATGCTGGAGACCAGAGCCCCACTGGAGACCCAGAGCAGAGCAGGGTACCACGGCCAGGGTTTATCCTCAATGCGCAGTCCCACCATCACCACCACAGCCCCGGCTAAAGGGAGTTTCGCTGGCGCAGGTCAGGAGCTGGTGGGCACGCAGGGTGCTCAGAACAGCTCTGCCCTTGCAGCACGCCTCATCTCACCGCTGACACCGACTCTGCTCCAAAATCACACTCCAGGCTACTTTGAACCTTCTGGACCAGCTGCAGAAGATGCTGGCGGCAGGATGCGCCGGGACATCTCCAGCCCATCGGCAGACCCATGCCCCCCACTCCCACCTTTCTCCAGCACCACTGGTGCCTGGCTCTGTCCCGTGGATCTGATCTGCCCCTCACCGCAGCATCCAGCCCTGCTTTGCTTTCCCACCTACAGAGCCAACCGCCAGAGATAAATACCACCAGCTGAGCTCAAAAATATTTTTCCAAGCAGAAATGCGTGAGCTCCAGCAGCGCGTCACACAAACCTCACAATTTACAGGTGTTTATTGTCTGGGACAAGCAGTCGAGCCGAGTTTGTTTTATTTAGACATACTTCCAGTACCTGGAAATAGATATTTATACAGTCCTGGTGTTTCAACGCGTTTCGGTGCCTGGATTTTGATGGATCAAGCCCCTGAGCAGCAGCCCGGCTGGTTTCTGGTCCCTCTCCTCCCGGCAGCCTCCTGTGCTCAGGCACGAGCCCCAGCCCCATTCTGCACCATCAGGATGTGGCCGCGGAGTCCTGATGCCGTGCAGGGGGCTGCAGCCTCCCCCGTCCCCCCCTCCTGCTCCTCGGAGGGGAAAAGAGGTAGAAAAGCTCCCTCTCCCCACCCGCTGCTCACTGCCTCTGTCAGAGATGATAAGAATTAATTAAATTTGCCTGCCTCTCCTCTGCCATTGGAACTGCCCAGGGATTTATCGGCCACCTCCACCACGGGATCTGTCTGATTTAAGGGGATACGGATGGACGCCATTACACGTGTCTTAATATAGCAGATGGGATGTCACCCCCGAGTGCCCAACACCTTGCACTGGGAGCTGGCGGGCAGGGGAAGGGACCAACCTGGCAAATGGCACTGGCAAGGGTCCCTCGGCTGGGACAGAGCAGTCGAGACCCAGCCCAGCATCCTGCCACCACCCCCCCATTGCAAGGGGAGATGCCAGCAGTGTCCCCGCGGGAGCACCGAAAGCCATGCCCGCTGGCACTCCATGAATCCCCCCGTGCAGGCTCCCGCCGCCTCGGCAGAGTTTATGGCCAGGCAGGGGTTGTGCAGAGGAATAAGGGATGGCTGCCTCCAAAATCCAACCCCTTACAGCTCCACCCGCCCCATACCGGAGCAGCAGCCCTCAGGGACCCTGTGCCCTGGCAAGCAGCATCCTCTGGCTCGGCCAGGCCACCCCGTACCCCCCCTGTCCTTGCTTGCCGAGGGGCGGTGGGGCTGTAAAAGCCTTTGGTGGAGGGACCTGCCATGAATCACGCTGAATTTACAGCCAAGCTGCAGGAAAGGGAATTATATAACTCTCAGGAGACAGGCTGGCGGGGAGCGAACATCCATCAAGCACAAATTCTGGATTATTTACCGTGCCTGGATCTTGCCAAGAGAAACACCCCCCGGACCGGACAGTCTGCAAACGGATTCAGCCGTGGGGACCTATTCAGCAAATGGAAAGTCTCTGCCTTGCCTGTCAGAACAACCCGGGATGTTTATTTTTGTCCCAGTCCCTCTGCCCGCGGGACAAACCCAGTGCCCAGCACAGGGTAATCTCCCAACTCTCATCCCCCACCACAGCGTAGCCCCTGCTGGGACCCAGCTCCTGGAGACAGAGAAGCCCGGCAGTGGTGCCGACCGACTCTTTTATGAGCAGCACTTAATTATTCCCCCTTTTAAAACGTTTTGCATCATAAACCTGGGATGGAGCGGAGGAAGGTGATTATTCTGCCACTTGCTCTGCCTCACCGGAGGCCAGCAGCACACATACTGGCCAGAGCAGCAAGATTTAGGAGGGGTTTGATCAAAACCAGGACCCAGCCTTGCTGGCCCTCACAAGCCCTGGTCCCCTCCGCGACGCAGTCATTATCAGGCACCCGCAGCAGCCAGCAGCCTGCCTCCCTCTGCAGCCAGGAGGAAGATGAAGGGTGAGGCTCACAGAGTGACATGTCCCCACTTTGCATGGAATTAAGACCCGCCCAGGAAGATTTAGGGAGGTAAGAGGTGGACCTCAGACATGCATCACCGCTGTCAGGATCCATGGATGATCGCCAGGTCCTCAGCACTGACAGCCCGGCATCGAGGTGGCAGAAGGGGCAGGAGATGCTCTGCAAGGTTCAGCCCAGGTGGCCGCCGGGGTCCTGGAGACATTTTCCCCAGACAGGGGCTGTGTTTTTTTTCTCCTGAAGTCCTGACCATACCAGGTCGTTGGCTCCCACCCCTCAGACATGGATTTGATCTGCCCAAAGGTTTTTAGGAGGGGTTTTGGATCCGTGCCCAACCTGGAGGCTTTATAGCGGTTCTTTCTTCACCGCTTTCCCTAAATTGGCAGTAAAAATTCAGGGAGACTAAAAGTCTGTGATTTGTACTTTGCACATGGGAAGCGGAACAATCTTTTGTTCATTTACTGTGACAACCGCAGTTCAGATTTAATTATTTATGATAATGTTCCCAGGCGCATTAGGGAACGTTCTCTTAGTTTGTAAAAAGTAACACCGCCTTAGCACTGAGTGGCATCTAGCTACGAGCTCAGCTATTGCACTGCCAGAGCCACACCAGCATCCCTCACCCATCCAGCGGCTGAAACCCAGCCCTCCAGCTCCCAGCCCCAACACCAAGGTGACGGGCAGCCTGCTGCTCTTCTGGTCCCAGCTGAATGCTCCCCAGGGCGGTTGATCCAGACCAGCCTTGCTGCCTTTCCCTCTCCCTCATCACTCTATGGATTGCATTTGTCAGCAGTAAAGGAGGGGGGGAAAAAACACCATTTTTCTCTGCAGCCTAGAGAGGCTGGAGACAGCAAGGAGAAAGGGAAGCTGTCCCCACAGGTGTATTTTTATTCCCTACTCCCCCAGTCCAGCCTGCAAGCCCTGTGCCCTCTGGAGCTGCCCAGCTTCGTGCACCTCCTGTTTTGCTCCTCATCCATTTGTGCCCATACAAATACCTGCTGCCCTACCTCGCTGTGCCTTCCCACACTCGTATGTGGCTACTTTTGATTATGTCCCAGGAATTAGGGAAGACATCAGTGTATCACACATCCCTCAGTGTATCACATCCAATGAATTGATCGCTATTCTCCACTGATGAGCAGCTGAGTTTCCAGCAGTTCAGAGCAGCGATGGGTTTTTTTCCCCCTGTCTTCAAGAAGCAGCACAGTTTCTCTTAAGATCTGTTGTAACAAAGGATTACAGCTCTGGAAATGTCCTTTGCATATGCAGGAAGGCTTTTTCTCTGCTCTCCCTCCCGCTTTGAAAGCCCAGCCCCAAGCCCCGCGATGCTGCCTGTACCTGACCTGATTTAATTTTAGTCGTGCCCAAATCTGCCACCAGCTCATTTAGCTGCAGCACTCCGAGCTCTCTACAGAGCTGGCCACAGGTCAGCTCACAGACTTTTATTACAATTGCCGTGTCCTGCAGCTCTGACCCGGCTCCTGGCAGCCAGATGCATTATTCCCGTTCCAGGGGGGGGCCACACCCCCCCCCCAGCTCCTCCCGCACCCCTGCTCCAGCCGGCCAGAGCTGCTCCCCAGCAGAGCCCATCTGTTCTCACAGCCCCACATCATAGCACGGATGGCGGCAGCAGGATTTGCATCACGTCCTCAGCTTTCCAGGCTGCAGAGAAAAAGAGAGGTGGAGATTTTCTTTGGGGACATTTCCAGCATTTCTGACACAGCAAGTGATGCCCCGCAACGAGCTGACCCAGCTGCCCAGGCAGAGCCACGATGGGCCCAGCAGGACGTAAGAGCATGAAAATTCCAATGAATATTCATTTAAAAACTTGCTCTGATATTCCCAAGGTAACTCTGGTTCTGTATTAATTTCACCCTGCGCACTAAGCACATTGTTATTGCAGAGATAGAGCCGTGCAGCCGGAGAGAAATCGGTGCGGGTTCCCTCTCACCGGAGCAGGAGGATTTCAATGCCCGAGCTGGAAGGGCTCTGAAGCAGCATCCCGCTGCCCTGCGCCTCTTCCACCATGGATGGGACTACCCAGGGTGGCAGGACCACCCACCCCATCCTTCCTGCTGCAGCAGGGACTGGAGCAGCGGGTCCCAGCTGGGGTGGAGGGCAGGTGTTTGCCCTTTCCCTTTGTGTTTTTCCAGAGGTACGAAAAAAAGCCCGCTCTGAAAACAGACACATCAACACTCTTGCCAGCAATCCAACCCAGTTAGTTTTTTTGTTGACCACTGAGGCAACCCTCGCCAAGGCTTTCGCCAGGTCTCACAAGCCATAATGAACACAGCAACATAATTAGCCAGCAGAGACTGGAGCAGTGAATCCCAACAGGAGGCAGCTCTGCCCCAAACAGACTCAGCGCAGGAGCTCCTCCTTCGCTCCTGGCTCCTCCTTCACCCATCCTCTGGCTTTTCAGCGCCCGAGGTCGCCTCTCCTTGCAGCTTGCCCCGCTTCCCTGATGCCTGTTTCACCCATTCCTTGGAGCAGAGCACTCTGCGTTGCTTCCCAGGCTGTAATTGGGATGATGGCCGCGTTTGTGGGTGGGTTTGTCATTGCGCTCATCTTTCTGTCCACTCCATAATGCGAGACCCACAGGTATGCGTACGTTCATCATTCCTATGCGCTGTGCTGGCACTAATGTCCTCGTGAGCATCACTGGATCGCTTGGGAGATAATGATTTTGCATCTTTAACAGCTCCTTCTCTATTTGTAGTCGGCTCAGTCCTTGCCTGGGAGGAACCTCTCTTGCCAGGAGGTCTCTAATTGCAGTATGATGTGTCACTTCAGCCAGCCGATCGCCCGTCACTGTCAGCCAGGCCCTCAGAGCAGCCCCTGGGGACCATTCCCCTTGGTGACATCTCCACATGGTCCTGGGAACAGGGATGGCGAGGACCGGGATGCAACCCTACAGCTCTCTGCAGCTGCATCCCAGAGCAGGGGCTCCAGCAGCAAAAAGAGAAGGAGAAGAATCAGAGCTGGGAAACTGGGGCTGGGGCCAGTAGCAAGCCAACTATTGAGCCAGCTAATAAGCCTACTATTAAGCCAGCTAATAACATGCCGACTAACAAGCAGCCGAGTTTCAGAAAGGCATGCGGCTTCTGCCTCATATGGAGAAGTTTTAATCTCTGCCTCCTTTAAATCAGCCTTGGAAATCGATCTCTTCCATGCTGGGGGTCAGTTTCTGCCTGGCTGCTTGGCCCTTCTCAATCCCCTTAAATCACAGCTCCTCGCTTTCCATCTGCAAATGCGGGGAGCTGCTCCAGGGGGAGCATTCAGGCACTCCTCCAAAGACACCTCGTGCCATCAGGGCTGGTGGTCAGGTCTATCCATCCCAAGTCAGAGGGAAGGCGGCCACCCATCCCATCAGCACCAGTATGACCTGGCACTGGGAAAACAACTCCAGACTGGGAGGGGCAGGGGGAGAGGGAGGAGGTGCCCCCTGTCCTTCCCTCCGCCGCGGGGAGGATGCCGCAGCTCTTTCCCCATCCCACTCCCCTGTTTGGCGGCTTGTTCCACTCCGAGCTCAGAGGGTATTTCAGCCATTTCAGGACTTCTAATCTCTTCAGGAACATTGCTGAGAAACACAATTTCAAGCCTCCCAAGATGTGACATGACTTGTAATTCCAGGCAGAGGTGAGAGCCTTCCACCCGAGGGACAGAGAATAAACAGCCTCTGCATGCTTCTGCTCCCACTTCCAGCCTGGTTACCCACCCCTGGGGCTGGGGACCCTGGGCAGCCCCTGTGTCCTTGCACCCAGTGCCCCGGACACAGCAGCAGAGCAAAGCAGGGGCTGGGAAAGTGCCTGCGGAGAGGCAGAGCAGGTGGGGTGGGGCAGGAGTCTGCAGGCAGCCTAACTCCGATCCCCTCCTCGCTGCTCCAGCCCCCACAGCTCTGCTCCAATTAATCCCTCAACAAAATAAAAAAAAAAACCCACAGTTGCCATTTCAGATCCCTCGCCAGAGCACTGCTCCCCAAATTAAGCTGTCTCTCCCTGACCCCCAGCTCTCCAGCCCCAGGGCAGGGGTGTGCCCGCCAGCACTGGGCAGCGATGCTCAATGCTCTCTAATTCTGCCTAATCTGCCTGCGCTCAGGTGAGCGAGGCTGGAACAAGAGGAGAAATAATGCTGGCAATTAGCCTTGACATTTCCAGGGCCAAAACGAGAGGGAGTCGGAGGAGCTGGGCAGCAATGCTCAATGCTCAATGCTCACACATTCTGCCTAATCTGCCCGCACTCAGGTGAGGGAGGCTGGAACAAGAGGAGAAATAATGCTGGCAATTAGCCTTGACATTTCCAGGGCCAAAACGAGAGGGAGTCGGAGGAGGGGGAAACAAATTAGAGACACTAAATCTCAGCACCAGGCAAATCCAATTAAGCATCCCAAATTTCATTCTTTTTACACACAAAAAAAATCCATCATTGATTTTACTCTAGAGCACGATGCTTTCGCAGATCTGCAGACGCATGTGCTGGCCCTCCCTTGTCACCACAAGGGCCACCTTAGCTGGGAAGGGTGCGGAGGGGACACAGAGCCTGTGGGGCAGCGAGCAGGAAGGAGCACGTGTGCCTTTGTGATTGCCAAACAGAGGGGGAGATGATGGCCATGCTGTTTGCCATCCTGCAAACTTCCATCACCGCGGCAGCATTGCAGCGATGCTCTGCTCACGGCTCGGGTGCTAATTGCAAGATTCCTCCCTGTTCATGAATGGAGCAGCACATGGAGCTCCCCAGCTTTTGGGCTGGGGGATGGTTTCATCATCACTTCCTATGTGTTAGCTGTAAATCCCCAATAATCCCACACCACCGGAGCCCATTCCCAGTGAGCAGCAAAATCCAATTTAGGATCCTATTCTCTCCGGCTGTGTAACCAGAGCCTGCTTCATGCGGGCACAAAAATCCAATTCCGCTTCTTTACCACTCAGCAGCTGCCCTCGTGAGACTCGCCCAGATGCCAAAATAACCTCAAAAGCCAGGCGAGGAGGTGAGCCGAGCCGAGGCTTGCTGTCCCTGGGAGGGCACGATGCAAGGACACAGCGAGGACTGGGAGGGGCTGTGAGGAGAGGGTGGGAGTCAGACCCACCACCCCAGAAAGCACCAAGAGGATTCAGTCATTGGGACTTACTTCCTTTTCTGTCTTCCGATGTTGTCCTGCAAACTCACATTTCCCAGGCAAGAAGTCTTTTGAACCAACTCTCCCCGGTTTTGCCCACTTACAAATCACCGAAATGGGACATTTCTGAGCACTTCTGAATGCCTGCTTTCAAACGGGGGAGATTTATCCAGTCTGACCTTCCCCATGAGCACTTTGTTTGAAAAAGGAGCAGTTTCCAACAAAAATATCCAAGGCTTCTCCAGAAATCCATCCTCATCCTCATAGTTGAGACCCAGCCCACTCTCTCCTTTCACACTGCCAGCTGGCTCGTCCTTTCTTCCTCCTGCCTCACTCCTCCTCCTCCAACTTGTGGTGTGCTTCCATGGGGAATCCCCCCAGGGTCTGGGCTGGATGGGGACCACCCACGCCCAGCAGAAGCCCTTACTTCTTGGTCCTCTCTCTGCACACATCCTGACAGCCTTGGCTGACACAGGGAAGTCTTCTGGGACACACCTGGCCCTCTTAGCAAGCAAGAAAATAAAAATAATTATCATCTGTGCAAGAATTAGATTTGGTGTGTCTCCCTAACAGCACACGGAACGAGCAGTGTCAGTAAGGATGGGGAATTTTCATCTGTTTAAAGAAACTGTGTGGGGAAAGGGATGCACGATGTGCAACCCAGTAGGGCTGTGGGAAGCAGGTACAGCTCCCGAACTGGGGTCTGCTGGGGGCGGGGGGGCGGAAGGAGGGGATAGGGACCATGCAGAGGGATCCAGGGGTGCCAGGCAGCTGGAGAGAGCAGGTGGGAGTGGGGAGGATGAGGGACACAGGCTGGAGAGAGCTGAGGAGGCAATGGAGGGGCTGAAGTCATTTTTCCCCCCACTTCCTTTTCCAACCAATCTCTTTCCTGGCTTTGCTTTTTAAAAAAAAAATATTGTCCCTTTTCTATCACCTGTTTCCCTCTCTCCACCCCCAGCCAGACTCAAGCAGCCCAGGCATGCGCCTGAGCACGCTTGGCCAGGGCTTTCACAAAGCAGCAGCACATCCAGCAGAAACACACCGGGGTT
>NW_010131146.1:14876-18296 GCF_000699245.1 Pterocles gutturalis
ACCCCGGGCTGCCGAGCTGCCACTCTCCCTGACATTCTTTATATTATTCTGATTATCCCCAGCTCGGTAACGCACACACCACCCGCTGAACTGCTTCTCTCCAGCACATTACACCCTTCCCAGCAGGAGCCTGGTTTATCCGGGCTGGGTTTTTCCCCTTTGCCCAGTGGGAAGCTAAGGAGGAACAGGGGCACAAGAGACACCTTCTGAAAATCACTGCCATCATTGCAGCACTTGAAAAAACTTACCTGTGCCCAGAGAACAGCTCTTGCACATCTCAGGAGCATCACCTGCGCCAATGCCGCTGGTTTCAGATGGGCTCCATGCAGCCTTGTTGGGTGCTCCAGTTCCTCCAGTCCCACCAGCATCTCCCCATGCCCAGCACGATGTTGGTTTCATCAGGATGTGAAGAGGCTCTGGATGACTCAGGGTATTTTTCATGGGTAAATAGACCCTTTTACCTCTGTGTCACTGGCTCAGCTCCAGCCCTGGGTCAATAGAGACAGAAAGTCGTTGCCGATGGATTGCCTGACAGGGAATGAGGCATTGGTCTCGGTCTAGTTACGAGGAGACTGATGTCCATCACAGCTGCTCCCGTCACCACCACAGCTAAACAGCAGCCTCCACCACAGGGAGAAGATCTCCTTCACATGAAAAAAAATCCAAGTGCACACCGATGCAAGTGTTTCTTGGATCATCTTCTCCACTGCTTTGTGCCTTCAAAGAGGACAAAGCCAGCAGCTGGTTTCCTTCAGGTGAGTGCTGGGGTCCCACTGGCACAACATGACCAGGATCCTTCACATCATCAGTTTCTTCTGGGAGTCCACTCCAGCTGGGGCAGGGGGTGTGCAGAAAAGTCCTGCCCGATTTCTGGAGAAACATCTCCAGGACCTTCTTCCTGGCTCTTTCCAAAAACACTATATTCATGGCAAAATATCCAAACCCACTGAAATGTGGCCTTGGGACAAGATCAGAAATATTCAGACTTCAAGGTTTGCAGTGCCATTTCCAGCTCTCACATTGGGATGTTTGAGAAGACCCAGGGTGAGCACATTGGGCTTCACAGTTGATGGTCATCCTTCATTTCTGCCATCTAGAACTGGTGCACATCTTCACAGACCAGTACAGCTCATGGGAACTCCACCATGCCACCCTCCAGAAAGAAGAGCTGGGGATCTGAGCAGAAGCCAGCGTGCAACCATGCCCTTCTCTCAGTTGAGTGTGGACACCAAAGAGCCCCCAAACACTACTGAAGAGCCAGTTGCCACCCCAAAAGCCCCAGCTTTGACCCTGGACATAAAGGGCCTCTTGATTGCAGGACTGGGATCTCTCCAGCACTGGTTCACATGCACCATATGTCCTCTGTGGGTGCTGGAGAAGAGGAGGGGGTGATGGGGAAGGTGGGGACAGCAGGATGGAGGGGAAGAGGATGGTGACACAAGTGTCCTCAAGGAGCCACTACAGCCAGCCTTGCCCCGTGGAAGGGACAGCCCCGCTCTGCCACACAGCAGGGGGACAGATCCTGCCAGAAATCCAGCCCTCATTACTATGGTGATTAACATCGCTTTGCAAATGGGATCATGTGCTACAAGGTGGCTGTGACAGTGACAGGCGAGCAGAGAGGTAAGAGACAATGCCAACGGTCCCAGCCACCCCACACCGCCCCAATGGGGACAGTGCAAAGCAGCCCTGCAGCAGCATCCCTCCTCCAGCCCCCCGAGGGATGCGGCGCAGCAGCTCCGGCTGACGGGCAGGTTTAATTGAATGTTTCTGCCTTTACATTTCCCTTTCCAGCAAATAAAACCCGAGTAAGATAAAATCTATGGTGCTTAAAGGGGACGCTGCCAAGGAATTTTTATCGGTTTTAATTTGCGTTTTGCTCTTCGTTTGTTTGCAGCACTATCTCTCTGTGGCTGCAAAATAGAGGGGTTTTTTCCTGCCCCCTCTCAAGTTTTGTCATGTTTCCAGCTGGCAGCTCTTGACTGAGGGCCCTTGTCCCACCATGTCCCCCGTGCGAGGCACCGAGGCTGGTTCAGCCACTCCTGCGCACACAGAGAGAGGAGCAGGTAACCCCTCAAAACTGCAGCAGGGTGATGTGGCTCATCCCACCCTTGGGATTATTGCAGCAAGGCTGGAGGCTTAATTTATACCACATCTCCGGGAATTAACAGCTGGAAGGGGAATATTAGCTTTGCATTAAAAGCCCCAATGCTTGAGAGACCCCAGCTACTCTGCCCCATAAAATGTGACAATGTATTGCTCTTAACCCCACGGGGACACAAAGGTGGAAATCCCAGGCACTCGTTTCCTGCTGGGTTTCCTTCTAGGACAAACTAATGCCAAGCTAGAAAAAGCCTAGAAATCTCTGCAACCTCTACTTACACCACCAGGACCAGACCCACTTTCCCCCTCCCTGCTCAGCTCCTGCTAATTTCCCCAGCCACCGTAATGAATGACTGTGCCGGCAAAGTGACACCTTTCCGATCTGCTCCAAGACAGATGGTCCCCTCTGCAAGGGGAGAAACCACCCGGTGAAGCCTGACCAGGAGAGAAATCACAGCACATGGACCTGGGGCGATGAGAGGGGGAGTCATTGCATCTTCCTCTGCTTGTTTATCCCCACCCACCCCATTAAAGCTTTGGAGGCTTCAAGGTTTGTGTGAAGGAAGAGAAAGAAAAGGGGGAGCAAGGAACTGGGTCCCTGGGCATGTGTCATCTACATCATGAGCACCATGAGCCAGGATGGGGAGATGGAGCACGAGCACCTTACCCTGCCTGTGTGCTTGGGAGGGAAGGTCGCTGCAGGCACATACCTGCCCAGGCTGTTTTGATGACACCAAAGATGGACAACAAAGGGCCACGCAGCAGAAAGGCCACTTGGGAAGGAACACAGCACATGATAGCAGAACAAAGGATTTGGATGGACACAGAAGGTTCACATCTCTCCTCTTTAGGATCCAAGAGCATCAAGAGCAGAGACAGGAGAGACCCCCAAGGGCTCTGGGGCTGCTTGTCACCCACCCCTGGGAGTCACAGCATATCTCCCCCCTTGCCAGACTGCTGTCCCTGCTGGGATGAGCTGCCAGGGAGATGCCCTCCACCACCAGCCCACCTCCCCACTTTTCCCTATGGCTCAGCCCTACAACCCTGTGCAAACATGCTCATCCCCACCTGTGGACATCACCAGTAACCAGAAACTACTGGAAGACCAGCCCAGGCAGACCCTCAGTACACAGGGACCCCCAAACCTCTGATTCCCATCCCAGCTGAAGTGTAGTTGGGCTGGAGCCCAGGGACATCTCCCCCCCTCGCCCCCCCTACTTGCTCAAGAGATGGAGAGCAACGGAGGCACCGGGAGCCCTGGGTTGGCAGGATGCCCCCCCAAATCAGCACGGGTGCCAGACCCGGAGCGGGAGACCA
>NW_010131147.1:0-18356 GCF_000699245.1 Pterocles gutturalis
CCCTGCCTTTGTCTCATTGCAAAGCAGCTGCGCTAAATTCCTTGAGGCTGAGAGGATTCCACTTCCCAGGCTGCCTGCCTTGCCCAGCGTTTTGGGGTTTTTTTGAAAATATTTTTTTCTGTATGCTTAAAGACTCTCAGTAAAGTTTTTGGCCTGGATATTTTTTTTTCCTTCAATGTTTATCTGCATTGAATGAACTAATAAAGATGGATAAGAAATCCTTTGAAACCGTACTGGATGAAATTAGAAAGGTAACGTCTCGTTTTGCATGCTAGTTTAACCATTTGGTGGTAGAATAGTCGATGACTGCACCAGGTTAGGTGTTTGTGTTCTTCAGGATTCAATAAAGACTAAGTTTCACATCAGTGTGAAGAACTGTAATGCCGTGTTGCTGGTGTATCGTGGGTTTTGTATGTCAGATTTAGCAGTGTGAAGCTGCTCTGACATGCTTGCTCTCTTTGAGATATTTTTATTTTCTCAGAGAACTGAGATTGAATGTCTGGACTGCCACCACTGAGCTAATGAATTGTGCTTGAAGAACACTCATTTGAAATAAGCATTGGAGTAAGTTTATCACAGCATTTTCACTGTCAAGAAAGATGAGGAAGAAAAGCTAAAAGAGCCAAGTATCTCTTATTTGCGGGGAGGGGCTGCATTTGCTTGGCCTGACCGGAGATGGAGACTTGAAGTGTGAGGTATCCACCTTTTATATGATGGTTTAGAAGATACAACACCCAAGTAGGACATGAGAGGGCTGATATCTAAGCTGTGCTTTGCTGTCCTTGTTCAAAGCCACATCTCCCCTCGGCTTAGGAGTATGTGCACACCTTCCTCCAGGGTGTAAAATCCTGGGTTTGGATGCATGCTCTGAAGTGTGCTTGTGTGTCTCGTGTTAAGAACTCACTGAGCAAAACAACCGCTAGTTGTGGGAAGCAGAAATGCAAACGTAGGCTTCCTGGTGTCTGGCAGGTGCTCTCATTTCTTTCTGCACAGAGGCCTGCTTTTAACAGGAAAGCTAGAGGTGAGGGGTTGGGGCAGTTCCCCAAATACTAGAACTGGAAAAGGAGATAGAAAAAATCAGAACCCCTGAGATTAATGGTTCCTGTCTTGCATGGGAAGCACAAGCCTAGGATGATGTATTTTGCTGTGTCACAGTAGAACAGTTATGTATCCTCCTAAAGCCATCTTGGTGTGTAAATGAAAGGCTTTTTTTTTTTTTTTTTAATAAGATTGCCTTATGGTAGAAAAGGAATCCTTAGCATTTTTGTAATAGGTGTTTTTTCTTATGATGGGTTGTCTATGAGAGGTCATTTACTTGGGCTTGGGTGCTACAGAGTTGAATTTCACTTCAGCTTCTCTTCAGCATGAGGTACAGTCATGTTTGCAGTTGTACTGTTACCCTTTTGGAACATACTGAAGTATAAACCACTGTGCACAAAAGCCCCAGTGAAGAGTCTTTGTTATCACAACTGCACTTACTGGCATTTTTGCATAAGGTCATGGTCTTAAATTCTCCTTTATAAAACGGGTATGTTCCATGCTGTGTAACCAGCTAAAAACGTGACAGCCTGAGATATTTCAGGGTGTGAGACTTCCCTCCCAAACTCAGAATTCTTATGGAAAATCTGGGGGAAAACAATCAAGGAACAACTTGCATATGAATACTTTATCTGAGAATTGATGGTGAGAGGGAGTAATGGTACAGATATTACTACTGCAGTGCGGCCCTTCAGAGTACACTGATTACTGAAGACTTCAAACAAAAGTGTTTTTGACATGTGATTTTAGACAGTTATGTTTCCTGCATGCTATCTGTCTGTATTCATGTAAATTTAACTTACTGTTCATCTAAGGATCAGTGCTGTGCCGTGTTAATAATAGCTGTGCTGTTGCAGTGTAATGTTCATTTTCCAAATGCTTATTTTGTATCTTAGTTGCTAGGTCTTTGTTTAAACTTCATTTCTAGCTCTGTGGTGGAACCTTCTTTCCTGTGTGATTCACACGTCAGTTGTGTTGGTGTGTTCCATTTTCAGTCCTACAGTTGGCAGGAATAACTATTTAGATGGCTTAATGTATAGCTTAGTGTGTCTTTCCCCATATATATTTATGTTTATTAACAAAGTTTGGGTTTGGTTTTTTTTTTTTTTTTTTTTAAATGGAAAGGTACACAGCAATGCTTTCTGTTATTATGGAGTCAGTTGTTGATTTGAGGAGGAAGAGTGACATTTGTTTTGGTAAAGAAGTTGCTATATGACTTATCAGGCTTTTTTTTCCAAAAATATGGAAAGAGAAAGAAGGGAGAGAAGAAAAAATGTCCATGAAGAGAGAAGTTCTTTTCCCCCTGTGAGTTCAGCAAGTCTGGTAGTGTTGGTCTCCTAATGAGGTATGGAAAGGAAGGGGGTTGCCTCAAGCAGTATGTGAGTGGGTTTCTGTGCAACTGTGCTACTCACAGTCAGGTTGCAGTGATGGAGAACTTTGTGTCTGTCTGTGTGGAGGGAAAAGGACAAAAAAGAAATAGGAGTAGGTTTTAGGGCTATTGGGAAGAGATAGAAATGGGTGTGTGGGTGATGCTGGAGTTGATTTGAGAGTAGTTAGCATGAGAGCTAGCAATAGATGGGGGCCTTGGAGACTGGGGAAGAAAGCTGTGTGCACCAGTTTGAGGCAGGAATTCAGCTGTCACCTGTCTTCTTTACATCTTATATGTCTATCAGTAGGCTGGGTGTGAGGAGAGGGAGGAAGCCCTGGCTGTTAGATAGCCCACATAGTAATCAACTAACTGTCTTGCCACTAAGTGAAAAGTGGTGGCCAGTACTTCTTCAGACTACTCTACTTCCTTTGGTTTGTGTGATTGCTTATTAACGTTTGACCTAGCTAAGACACAACATCACCCTCTGGAGCAAATTTTCTTGTATGCTTAGTTCTGTCCTTACAGACTTGTTTTCCAGTCTCTTCATAATTTCACTGAAGTAAGATACTTTGCTAATTATTTTACAGGGAACATGCAAAGAGATTGTATGAATAATCAACTGTATTATCTTGTTTAACATAAAGTTGATGTAAACCTTATCTCAGTGCCGTTTTAAACAAAAAAAAGGCAAACAAAAAAGTAATTTTTTTTAACAGAAAAACTAAGTTGCATCTCTGCTTTTCATCGTTCTCTCAATTAGCTAAGGGGTATTCTGTTGCTTAGAAATATTGCAGTGTAACTGATGCAAATGTCACTTTTGAAGGTCAGATTTTTTTTAGCTAGATTAGAAGATGACTGCTATAATTATAATTTTTGAGGGACTAATTATACATCTTTTTTTTTTCTCTATCTTCTAGGCTGTATTGACTGAGTACAAATTAAAAGCTATTGAATATGTTCATGGATACTTTTCTAGTGAACAGGTAAAGGTCACCGCTGTCATGGGTTTAATGGGAGCTATTGGTTTTGTGTGTCTCCAATCATACTGAGGCTGGTCACATTAGCTTTTTTATTTATTAACTGAGGAGATTTGATTCCTCATTATTATATCAGCATGAATCTGTTAAAAATAGTTCCAAGTGGTTTTGTTATCAAAATCATTACATTTTCATTCCTGTTGTCTGGGGAAAGTTGGAGAAATTGATCGTCATGGAATTTAGGATTATTTTGCATGTATTTCCTAAACTGGCATGTAGTAATACATATTGCACTTATTTTGGTACTGTGTAGATTTTTTTTTTCCTGTTTCTTTTTCTTCTGGTTTTGTTTTGTGTCTGTTTGGTGAATATGCTCTTTGAGATACTGAATGTTTTTAAGCTTTTTCAGAAAGACTTAATTTTGTTATTCTAATACTATGGCAATTGTTGTGCATATATGCAAATATATAAAGAGGAGTAAGTTTCCATAGAAAAGGAGTAAGTTTTTCCATAGAAAAACTTTGTCTCATAACACAGAATTTTTAAGTGCCTATTTAGAAATAGAAAGAACATTAGATACTGGTAGGCACTGATGTAACCAAAGGTCACAGACAGATGGATGCTCTTTAGCAGTATACCACTCTTCTCCAAAAATGGAAAGATCATATTGATGCTGTTAGCCTATTTTTATATATATATATATATGTGTAAAGGATTAACTGAAGGACTTTCTCTTGCAGGTTGTTGAGTTACTGAGATACTTTTCCTGGGCTGAACCACAGCTCAAGGCAATAAAGGCTTTACAACATGTAAGTTCTTGTGACGTAATCTTGTGGAGTAAGTTTGCTCTCTTAATCTTATTTTAGGTTTGTGATATCTACTTTTGCAACTGATAGGTTGGTCTACTCTTTAATCTTCAAAGTTTCCTCTTCATTTCTTTCTTTTTCAATGGTATCAAAGTATGAAACATCATAGTTTTAACCAGGGTATCTTTTCTGAATAAAGTGTCTTTTACTTTCCTGTGTATTGCAAGAATAGATGTAGCTATGTAACTATTGTTAATTTTCCTAATTTCTCTGCTTTTGCCAAGTGCTTTTTGCAGTTCTTTGTTCAGCACTTACCACAGGGAGTCTCCTTCCCAGTGGGAGGGAGAGAATATTAAACATTACTGAAATATATGATATGAAGCTGTTATTGAGTGGCTTATTTTACATACCCTTTTTTCTTTCTTGCTTACTTGTCAGAAAATAGTGGCAGTTCCAGCATCAAAAATGGTTAATATTCTCAACTGCTTCACATTCAGTAAAGATAAACTTATTGCCCTTGAAATCTTAGCTTCGTAAGTATCTCTCATGTTATATTCCTTAAGTTGTATTGTTTCTACTAATGTTTGAGCATATAAAACTTAAGATACTTCTGTAAGGAAGCACTGTAGCCAGTTAAGGTAAAGCACAAAGCGATTATTGATGGGGCTGTAAAAAGAAGAATTAGAAGCAGACATTGTGCAAAGTTCCATAGTTCATCTGAGTCTTGATCATGCTGCAATGTGGGCTCTGCCTGCTGGAAAACTGTCACTTTGCCAGTGTTTTTACAGTGGTCTTCAAATCTTGTAGAGAATGAAGAGGGCCTTACGCTTATTTCTGTTCACTGAAGTGTAAAAGGCTTGAGACCAGAGTGTTCTGGGAATCGACCCTTTTGCATTTGAAAAGCCTCTCAATATTACATATGTAAAAATGAGTTAATTAAATGCATCTCTTAAATTCACACATTTGACTTACAGATCTAGTGTCTATAAAAGATGTATAGATATTCTAAATGTATGTTTACAAAGAAAGTTGGGTTTTTTTACTGAACAAAGCTGCTTCAAAGGATTACCTTTAACGTGTTTGTTTTGGAAGTCTTCTGCCTGGTTTAGGGGATTTATTACATGAAGTGTTGTTCTGTTTTGGGGTGGGGTTTTTTTCCATGAGGTATGTCTGCTTTACATATGAATTCTATATATTACAGGCAGCTTGGACATTTTGGGGCATATAAAGTCAATATATAAATATCCATAAACTAAATTTAAAGTCTGAGGATATAGGCATGCTCTTGCTTTCGGAGTAGAGCTTTAAGAAGCTGTATGAATGTTCCTAGTCTCTTTCAGACCAAAACAAAACAGGGTAGCCTAGAGGAGCTTCAGTGGCATATTAAAGTAACCTGTTTTGCTTCCTGAAATGAGATTGGAGCTCATAGGCTTTTTAGTTGCTACACTTCATCTGTTGTGGAGGAAAAGCACAGTAGCTTCTTTAGCTGTAGAATTCCTACAGTGCAAGAGCGTAATAAGGGAGTCATGATATAGAAATCCCAGCACAAATCTGTGTATTACTTACTTTGCTAATCAAAACTAGAAAACAAAGCTGCAAGTTCATTCACGTTTTCATACAATTTTTGAGGAATTTTTCACATCTTTGTTCGATGTTCTGCAGATTCCATTTCTTCTAATATCCTCCTTTGAGAAGTCTGCCTTTTTGGGGCTGTATTGTATTTCCAGTAGTTTGCATCGGGCAGGTAACGTTTGACAGCAGTAAAGGTGCTGTGTTCAGGGTTTTGAAAAAGGCAGGTAGAATCAGGCATTAGGCTCCTTGTACTTGCACATTTTGTTGTTTTCTTTGGTTTATCTAGTGTTATTTTTGGGAGAGGAGCAAGGAGAAAGGAAAGGTACATTTTGGAGCTGTGTGAGGTGTTTCACTAGCTCTGCAGAATACAGAGAGAATTGCCAGGAGTTTAATCTTTTTTCATTCTGGAGTACATGAGGTGAAAATGTGTTTCTCTACCAGTGTAGCAAGAAACAGTGGCAAACAGAGTAGCTGGTAGTTTTCTGCTGTGCTGGGAATTGTGGGCTAGTAGCAATTAAAGCTTTCTAATGAACTGTTGCGATGCAAAATTCATTTTGTCAACATAGTTATTTTTGCCATAAACTTTAGTGACCATTGCCCGCTGTTCTGTATTGATATTTAATTCCAGTACTCCATATTCATGTTTAATTCTAATCATAGTATCATAGAATCACAGAATGGTTAGGGTTGGAAAGGACCTTAAAGATCATCAAGTTCCAACCCCCCTGCCATGGGCAGGGACACCCTCCACTAGACCAGGTTGCTCAAAGCCCCATCCAGACTGGCCTTGAACACCTCCAGGGATGAGGCATCTGCAGCTTCCCTGGGCAACCTGTTCCAGTGTCTCACCACCCTCACAGTGAAGAATTTCTTCTTTACATCTAATCTGAATCTACCCTCTTTCGGTTTAAAGCCATTACACCTTGTCCCGTCCCTACACACCCTTGTAAAATAATGGTAATATTATAATTTGAAATAATTATGTTTTTTAATGTGCTGTTGGATACTGACTGAATAAGTGTTCATCACTTCTCAGTAGTGCATTATTTCTGATAAGTATATGGAATGGCAGTAATAGTCTGTCAATGTCTTTATTTATAGCAACATTGTTGATGCTCAGAATTATCGCCTTATTGAAGATCTGTTCAGAATTAATATGTCAGAGAAGAAAAGATGCAGAAGAATTCTTGAACAGGTAGTCAAGATATTCTAGTACCTTTGATTCTGTCAAATACAGTACTGTTTCTATCCTTACGGCCATTGTGGTGTCAGGACTTACCATGAAGACTGCTGGGAACTACTGGTGGGGGACAAGCTGAAAGAAGCAGCTGAAAAAAAGATAAGAGCTGTGTAATACATGTGCAAAATAAAGGGGAATTTTCTGTCAGGCATTAGGATCATATGGAAAAAGGGGCACAGAATTGCAAACAATGGTGAAGAAAACAGTCTGCATTTGTTTTAGAGAACACTAAGTGCTTGACCCTAAGTGGTGGTCCATGTAGAGTTATTCAAAGCAAAGGGGAATTGGCAGAACCTCACACTGTTTGGACTACTTGGGAAGAAGATACGAGATGAAGCTTTGAATTGTTCCATGTGGTTTGATTCATGCAGTCTAAATGTCGTGAAATAGTAATTCATTTCTTTAAAGCATTTAATTTTATAGCAAAGAATGTCCTTTCTTGATTATTTTGCAGGCTTCAAAAACGGGTTGTAAGGCTCCTCATGCTATGATATCATCCTGTGGAATGATTCCTGGTAACCCTTATCCCAAGGGCAAACCAAGCCGCATAAATGGAATTTTCCCAGTAAGCATGATCCTATGCTTTTGCTTTTTACAGCATTCTTGATTTAGGATTCATCATTATAGTATAACCAAAACTAGGATTCATGTACATGGAAGGTGGAGTGTAATCAAAAGCATTGTTTGGGTTTTTTTATTACCCCATTACACGTTTATAGGGAACTTGCATTATTTTTATTTGCCCGTTCTTTCTATACTGCTTCAGATAAAGATTACCCAGTAAGTAAGCCATTGTTCATATAAGGAAAACATTGTAAACTCCAGCAATTCTTGGCATAATCATGAGACATGTAAGCAGCCTTACTGGTAGGTTGATAAGATGAGCCAATATGGTCACTACATGACTACTGCTAATCTTAGTGTAGTTCATGACCAACCATGTTAAGTATTTCCCATGAACACTAAAGGGACTGCAAAATTTAAGTTATCATGTCCACAAATCAAAATGCAGAATTCTAATTATGTCAGAAACATGGACTGTTTAATATAGATCTCTTTACAAAAGCTCAGTGTTATAAACCAAGCTACTGGAATGCTCTTATTTATAATTTTTCAAGCCGAGAATGCAGGTTTTTTTTCCTAACAGACATGGTTAAGTATCACTTTCAGAATATTCTAAAACTCAAATATAGTTTAGAAAAATAATCAAATATGGCAGAAATTCTATAGCAAGATTTACTTCTAAATTAATAGTTTAATTTTATTTTGTTTCAGGGAACCCCTATCAAAAAGGATACAGAAGAATGTACTAATGAAGGAAAGGGAATAGCAGCTCGTATACTTGGACCATCCAAACCAGTATGTCTAATAAATGAGTAAATAAATGAAACTTTAAGAAAAAAATATCCAACCACCAGCCAATTCAATGAGGCTTTTATATAAAATACTGTTATGTTGCAAGCTTTTATGTTGCAAGAATACTGTAGGAGCAAAGCTAAACTTCTATAATAAAGATAATATGACCTAGTATCTTTTTATTTAATTTGAAAAAAAGCTCTGGTTTATATCTGTGGGGGATAGTGTTCTCTAGTGGATACAATGTGTGTACATTTGAAGGCTGATTTTAAGTTACAGTAGCAGAAGACAAAACTAAAAGCATTTTTAGTAGTTCATCATGAGCTAGTGGAAGTTTTAGAAATATATGCAGTTTTTTGTTACAATCTCTGAGAATTTCCCACATGAACATAAAAAATGCCTGCATCTTGGAAACTTGAATTACAGCAGTGCCTTAGAAGGAGGCTTTTGTTTCTTAACAACACAGCTGATCTGTATTTCAAAGTTTTTAATTGTGTAGGACAAACTTGCGATGAACCTGATCCTACTTTGAAGTACTGTCCAAATGTTTTATTTTCACTTTTATTATGAGATGTTTCCCACTAAGCTGTAGGGACATGTAACTTCATAAGTATTTGTTAGTTTTAAATGTGCTGACTCTTTAAAATAAGAAATCAGTTCAAGACTGCACAGTGTGAAAACTACAAGGCGGGAGGGAGTTCCCTTTCCCTGTGTTCAGTATTATATTAAAATCTAAAAGTATACTAGTGATGTTTGTTTCATTCTTTTCAGAAAGAGTGAAATAAGTGCAGTCACTATGGCTATTATGAAGAAATTTGATATCACATATTTTCCCAGTGAAGAACAGCTATCTGTAGTAGTGTCTGACTGTTAGCTTTTTGTCTGAGAAACATTAGGTAATGCTTTCACTATTGCTTCTTCTGTTTTTTTTTTTTTGTTTTTTTTTTTGTTTTTTTTTTTTTTAATGTAGGCTCCATCAACCTACAATCCACACAAACCAGTTCCATACCCCATCCCACCATGTCGGCCACACGCAACTATTGCACCAAGTAAGGCTTCTGTGTGTTTTAGCTTGATGCTATTGTTTCATCCATTTGCCTTTTAAGTAATAAGTGTCAAGTGTCAGTTTCTCTGACCATGATCATATCTGAAATTGGCTTGTGCTCCCTCAGCATGCTCTGGGTACTGGTTGCTACCTCCTTCTATCATGACTGCAGGGTTGATAAAAAGAGGAATATATTGTATTCTTTTTCCAGCATCCACTTCATAAGGAAAATTCACAGTCCTGTTCTGATGGCAAAATATTTTGTTTATGGGAGGCATTGTGCATATTAGACAAGACTAGGGCTGTGTCTTTGTTGTGATATTTGACCAAGGTTTGGGCTTTGGCTTGACAAGTCTCTTGACTTGATGCTGTTGTACCAAACTTAGGATGTGGTCAGGCACAGCCCTGAACTGGGTGGAAATATGTAGGAACTTGCTGAAGGATGGTAATCTGTTTCACAGTTGCCTTCGGCTTTACTTTCTCTCCATCACAAAGGAGCGAAAAGAGTTTCCTTAGAGAAAAGTTGAGCAACGTAGAATTCAGTCTTAGAGGGGACATAGTGGTGGCCTTTTCCCGTAGAATTCAGTGTTAGAGGGGACATAGTGGTGGCCTTTTCCCGTATTTGATCTGACTATTCCTAGCCTTGTGCCTCAGGTAAGATTGAGTCTTTCTTCATTAACTCCTCTCTCTTTGCTCTGCTGCATCAGTTGTTTGATTCCAGATGTTTTTTGAAGGTAGCAAGGCAATTGCTGTTCTTTGGAAGAAGAAGTTGGTGTTCTTACGTAGTCAGACTCTGGGCTTTTTGAGCAGCAGCTGAAAGCTTTTCCTAATCTTGCTGTTCTGTACTGCAAAATGAGTAATTCTCTGGTTAGGAAGCTTTGTTTTTGCTGATGTTATGGATTTCGAGGAGTTTTTGAAGGTGTTTGATAAGAAAGTGTGGTAGAGCTCTTAGCATGCATGTTGAAGGGTGAGTCATCTGACCAGCTTGATGTCTGCAAGTCTCTTTATAATCAATTTGGAAAAATTTTCTCTACTGGCGGCTGAAGTAAGTCGGATGATTTGTACCCTGGAAGTTACTTGCTCCCCAGAAATTGTACAGGGAGCCTGCTGACTAGCTCAATTTTATATTAAACAAATCCTATCCAGAGTAAGTTAGGGCACAAAATTTGGCCTGTGACTGGATGTAAGTATTGGTACATTTTAGGTTATGAAACAGCTTTTGAGGTTTCAGGGCCTTATTAGGCTGCAACATCGTTTTGTGACAATGGAACTAATAACTGATGATAGATTTATATATATTAAAAATGTGTTTAATGAGATTGTAGATGCTGACCTGAAACTCTTGAATATGCTTGTGTTCAAGCAATGGTCAAAAGGATGTTTTGTTTTCAGCCTCTTATATGTATTGATTTAACATTTCCTTCCTGGGTGATGCAATAATTTTTAATTACTGATTTTCAGCCAAGAGTTGTCATGCAAGAAATCTTAACATTAGGTAGAACTACTATGAAAATGTGAGATCAGAAAGGAGTTATGTATGACATATTACTGCACTTTGAGTAATGTTCGAGTGCTACCTTTTGCCATGAAGTGTAAGTTATTATACTCTTAAAATATTCATTCGGGACCACTGTGAAGTGTATTTGTGTTTGTGTGATTTGAATTCTGAGCTTCTTCATCAGAACTTTATGCCACAGCTCTACAACAGTTTGAGTTGCTACAAAGAATAAGGGAGGAAGAAAGGTATTTTTTCCTATGTTATCTACAAGAAGTATTTTTTATTAAAATAATTTGCTAACCCGCCTGAATTTCTCAACATTTAAAGAAATATTGAAGAGTGATAGACTAAGTATTTGAGATGGGACATTTTTCTCTGAATTGTCTGACTTATGGTGGAGGGCTAGTCATGGTCACTGGTGTATGTTTGGCTCTTTTGTTTGTCAGGGCTTTAATGTTAAAGGAAGAGTTGCAACAGCTTTCGAGATAGGAATAAAAAAAGAACAAACGATGCAGCAGACACTCTGAATCACTCCTCCCCTTTGAGTTTTTCACAAATGGAACTGAAGGCAATTGAAACCTGACTTTTTCAGGCTCTTTCAATAGAAGCCCTTACTAAAATTTGTATCACAATGCATGTCACTCAGACAGACATTGGCAAAAGCCAGCATCTGGCCTGGATGATTAACTTGTGTGGTTTTTGGTGAAGGAATGTCTTACAATCTTGAAAATGCTCTTTTAAAGGAAAAGACACTTACTGGTTCATTTAGATATGGGTTCTTCTGACAACTGAGATGTGTATTGCATTTGTTCTTTTAGGTGCTTACAACAACGCTGGCTTAGTTCCAATGGCTAATGTCATAGCTCCAGGCTTACCAGCTCCTCCACCATATGCTGCTAATCAAGTGGTATCAGGTAAAGCATGCATAACTTTAAATATGTTGATGGTATTTTTTCTAATTCATTGTTGTGAATGGATCATTCACTGCTGGAGTTTCATTTGCTTTTAAATAACAAGCTGTTGTTCTCCCTTTAGAAAATGAGGACCTTTCCAGCCCAAAGGCAAAACCTTCCCAAAATCAAGGTAAATTGCAAATCCACAGGAAGATTTATATGTTGATTGTATCTTTGTTATTTGTTCAGAAAATGTAAACAACTAATTTGGGATTCTCATAAGCCTCTAAGTGGTTAACTACTGTTGGAGTAGGATCCCTTCAGCGTTTAGAAAAAAGTAATCTGGGCCACTTGGCACTTAGAAACATTGAAACATTGAAATTCAGCTTTTTGTGGTAGCTCATTAAAGTTTTATATTCTTCAGCATACAAGTGTGTGAGAAATCGAAATATGCTTTGCAATGTAGTGCACGGACACCATTAATATATTTGCAGTTGTTAAAACTTTGGACATCTATTTGAAAACTCATTCACATTTTAATTTAATATATTAGTTGCAATGGAAAGCTAGGAATACAGGAGAATTTGTTGAAATCCGTGTGTAGAATGTCTTATCCCAGACTGTTACATCCAACTGTGTCTACCTGCACTTTTGTCTTACCCTTTAAATTCCAATTCTCTTCACAGAAGAGAGTGTTGCCCTTTCTTTTTTTTTTTGTCTCTATTCGTGTGTTACTTCATATGCTTTGTACACTTAGTACAAATCATAATAACAAATCCCATTATGAAGTACTTACACAAAAGCTTTGATAATACTTTGTTAGGTTTGACAAGTAGAAATTGAGAATCTACTGACTGTTGAGTGAGTCATATTAACAAACACCCAAAATAGATAAAATCACCGTTGTAACTTTAGCCTCTGCAAATATTTATAGGAAAAAAAGAAAGTTGTGTTTTGTCTTTTTTCCTCTATGCCCAGAGATGGTTCTACAGAAATGTTGCAGTTCCAAAGAATCACTTTATTCATATATACCCCTTTAAATGTGTATGTATTTACAAGGTAGTTTATACAGCTAAATGAATGCAGTGTAATGACTAAAATCTTCTCTTAGAAGGAGAAGGTCAGTAACAGCTCTGGGTTCTATTGCAGCTTTATTTCTCTGGTGATAATCTTGTCTGTCAGGATTAACAACTGTGATCTTTAGGAGAGCCTTCGGCTTGGAAATAGGATGAGGAAGGGACAGAATCCAGAGACGAGCAATCTGGGTCTAGGTTTTTGGAAAATAATATGTAAAAGGAAATTGTTTGCAGACTTGCTAGTGTTAGAGTTTCAAGATACATAAAAAAGGAGTTTGTCATATCAATTTAGGTCCAAGATTTTAAAGATTCCAGGTTTGGGTTTATGCGTGTATATGTAGAATTTTGTCAAGAGAGAAATCTAACCTGTTAGAGTTATGGGTGATGAGTTTGACTGGTTGGATCAGTGATTTGCTTACAGTTGATAAAGCACAAGGGTTGTTTGAGAGGAATGATTAATTAACATATTCATATTCCACAGGAAACTAGATAGAGGCTCTTGGCATGCCAGAGTTCATAAATGCAGCTTCTTTCTTTTAACCCCCACATCCCCATTCTCAGTGTGCCTGCCTATTTTCCTCCAGCTTGACTCCTGTCTCTTTGACTTACTTTGTAGGATTCATATAAACTGATAATCCTAGTGGCAGGTGCTTGCTTCAGTTATAAACACCTGACTTCAGACTTACAGTAATATTTTTTCATAAGGTCAAGTGCCAATGTTAGCTTAATACTATAGTGTAATACATGAATTTAAAAGTGTACCTTCTTAGAACCAAAATCTGAAGGAAACACAGTGAAGAGAATGACCTGATTTTGAAGGAAAGAAAAATACCAGCACCTGAAATCAGCCTTCTTCAGTTGTTGACTAAGCTTCTCATGATACATTGAATTAACTGGTTCTGAAGGAAATTCTGACCTTCAGTGAGTGGATACAGAGGAGCCCAGGTGATCTAATGTCTATGGAATATTAGATCTGGTTTGGGTGCCAGATGCTAGGGACCAGAGGGAGGGTGTTTACCTGTGTCACTTGGACATTCTTATGGAGTATATTTGAGCATCTGTCTTGCATGAGATCATGGTAGCAGATGTCACAAAGTGTTTTAAAGAGGAGTGGTAGCCTACATGATGTACAACTTCTGTGATGTGTTTGTATGTGCTTTTTTGTTTCATTTTCATAGACTCCAGTGTTCACTGTTTATATACAGACATTGTATGTTAGCTATTGCTTGTGTATCATATTTTGAAATACTGTATAAAATGTGTTTGTGTTGATTTCAAACATTTCTGACAGTTTCAAGTATTCTTACCAGTTTTGTTTCTTTGCAGCTTTTTCTGCACAAGCGAATCAGCTCTTTACTCCTCATGGTTCTAATCCTTCAACACCTGCTGCTACTCCAGTCCCTACCCCATCACCTGTCAAGGCAATAAGCCATCCATTAACACCTGCAACTCCACTCATATCTGGGATGAACATGTCTACCCCTGTCCTTCCTGTTTTCCCAGGACAGGTCTCCTCTTCCATCCATACATCTCAGCCATCCACCCCAACCCCTACTGTCATCAAATCCCTTTCATTGCCTGGTGTTCCTGTCACATCTGTTCACAGTGCAACCTCTACTCCTGTTCCTGCAGTTTTCTCTGGGCTGGCTTCTATACCCACTGCTACGCCAGCTCTGCAAGGTTCTTCCACACCATGTGCCACACCTGCGTCTAGTGAAGCTTTTGCATCTGCTACTGCTCCATTTGCTGGCCTCCCATTCCCTGCAACCTCTTCAATTGCTTCTGCTAATAATCCCACTCCATTGTCATCAGTTTTTGCTGGCCTCCCTTTGTCCTTGCCTCCCAGCGCCCAAGGTATTTCTAGTCCTGTTCCATCGACAATTGCTAATTCCCCTGCCACTACCATTCCTGGTTCGCTTAGCTTGCCTAACCCAATTTTGTCTGTCTTAAAGGGATTTCTGACGTCAAATGACACTTCATTAATCAATTCATCTGCTTTACCTTCTGCTATGACAAGCGAGCTTGCTTCTTTATCTGCACTTGCTAATCAAAGCTCCGACCCTCCCACTTCCTCTGTCAACAAATGTTATACTCCATCTGCCACCCCGACCCCACAGCGTTCCTCCACACCTGGGCTGGCCATTTTTCCAGGTCTTCCATCCCCATCTGTGGCCAATTCTAGTTCCACTCCTCCAACATTGCCTGCACAGTCACCTTTAACCACTTCACCATCGATTATGCCAGTCAACTGTGGCTCATCAGCCTCCCTCTTGCATGGCACAAGCCCTACTAATCCTGATCAGCAGCTCTCATCAGCCCCAGCTGCCACAAGTATCCCAGTGCTGGTCAAAACAGAACCCATGAGTCCTACCCTCTCGGCCTTCAAAGGTCCTTCTCATTCCACTGGCCCTTCTCATGGCACTATAGGACTGTCAGTGCTTGGGCGTGCATACACCTCGGCAGCTTCCATGCCAGTCAGTTTACCCAGTTCCCTGAATCCAGCGCTATCAGGTCTCTCCTCTTTGAGTGCTCCTCTGAACAGTTCCAGTTCTCTGGCTTCCATTTCCCTCACCCCACATGGGTCCTCTGCTCCCATTGCCCCTGTGTTCAATGGACTTCCTCCTTTTACGTCTCTAACCAGTAACTTTGCTTTTACTGGTAATCCAGCACTTACACCGCCCGTCACTCTCCCAGGGTCTTTGTTAGCTACTCCGTCTACAACCGCTTCAGCCGTGTCTGCCCCTCATGTGAGTTCCACCGCCGCCGTACTCTCAGGACTCGCCGCCTCAGCAACAGTCTCTGCTCCACCTTTCTCGCTTAACTTGTCCAGTGCCGTCCCTTCCCTTTTTTCTGTTGCCCAGGGACCTCTGGGATCATCAAACCCATCCTTCCCTGGTTTTCCTGTCTCTAACACACCCTCTGTCACTCCTGCTCTCCCTTCTTTCCCTGGCCTCCAGGCATCTTCTGCAGTAGCAGCAGTTGCACCGTTGCCAGCAGCTGCCACAGCCCCATCTCCGGCTCCGGTCCTGCCAGGGTTTGCCTCGGCCTTTAGCTCAAACTTCAACTCTGCACTTGTTGCACAGGCTGGGTATGTTTCTGTTTCTGTTTTTGTTTCTGAAGGAGGTCAGAACGATTTATTTTGAGCAAAACAATTATTTTACTTTAGGCATAGACATTGTTTTCATTCATAGTTAGTAATTACAGTTAATTTTTCAAGTTAGTTCACCAGTAGATTTCCACCTGTCTTTATAAATTGATAAGAGTAGTCAGTAAATAGGTTGTCCTCAGTAGTCTCTGTTACAACAGTCTAATCCAGTGAGGTGCTGAGTGATCTTATTTCCCAGATGAGGATACTTGGCACCTCCTAGGCTTTTACAAGGATGGATTCCACATGGGCATCCATTGACACATCCAGGTAATAGCACACAATATCTTAGATGTTCCTATGTTTTAAGGAAGTACTCAGCATTAGATTTTGTCTGTAAAGGTTTTTTTGTGTGCAAACTGTAGGCACAGCTGAAGTATTTCTGAGTTTTCTTCTCAGGTGTGCTCCAGACAGTGGTTTGTGTGTGCATGAATAATTTGTAGATGGGTAGAGACTGGGCTTCTGTTTAGAAATTCTGGCCTTAGCGAGGTTTAGAAAAAGAGGTGCTTTTCTAATTTGTGTAGACATAAGCTTATAGAGAGAGAAACATAGGATAAAGCATGATGCAGATGTTCCTTATAGTAGCCGCATCTTGACATTCTTTCAGCTTGACTTCTGGACTACAGACGCCAGGAAATGCAGTTTTTCCTGGTCTTTTATCTCTTCCTGGTATCCCTGGCTTTCCCCAAAGTGCCGCACAATCTTCCTTACAAGAATTGCAGCATAGTGCGGCTGCACAGTCAGCACTACTACAGGTAACATGCGTATTTGTTAATACTGTTTTGCTGCCAGTAATCGTTTGAGCGTGTACTTGCGTGTTAACTTCTTGGTATTAGTTTAAAACCCTTAACCTGTTTGAGAACTGATTACAAGGGTGATGATAAAGAACAACTCATATTAACTTCTTACTCAAGGTCGAGGTAACAATGCTTCTGGACATTATGAATGTGATTAAACCTTTTTTGACAACTCTGTAAAATAAGGAGGAGTGAAAGAAAAAAGAAAAGACATTCAAGTGAAATTTTTTAGGTTTGTGTTAAATCTAATGAGCTGACCATGTAGTTGCAAAATTTGTGCTCAGTTCCAGTCTGACATTTTAATACTTAAAGATTTCTGTGGAAAGCCATTTTGTTGTGAGTTTTGTGCCTCTCTACACATGCAATCAGATTGTCTTGAGTTTGTGTCTGCTGTGGTTGTGTCTGCTAGGTCATGCCTAGCTCCCACAAATACGATTGTTGTAATATAAGCCTGAGGTGGCTTTAGGTAATGTGTAGTTTCATCATCTCTCTTGCCCATGAAACAACTTGTTTCAGTCATCAACCTACATAAGTTAACTGAAACTATCATCAGAGTTTGTATTTAGATGTTTAGTTTGCCTTTTGTTCAGAACGGCCTCGGTACAGGTGAAGGATTCTGGTAGGGAATTTGTCCTTCTCTACAAAATAATAAAAGAGACAGTTAAATGTCTTGAATTAGTGTTTTCTGTCTTTGTGACAGCAGTTTTTGAAATGGAGCGTGTGTCTAAATTCTGTTCAATATGCAGAAATTGTCAGATATATTTTGAATATCAGGGGAAATAGATCGGAAGAAGCAAATTACTTAATCTATGCCATGCTGCTTTTGCAGCTCAGTAGTTTGTTTATTTTGTAGAAATCTATGGATGCAGATTGCATTGAGGAAGTGTCAGTTTTCTTATTTACAATTTCCAATCACTAAAATTAACACTTATCTACTCAAGCAATTAAAAGTTAGATAGAAAAAGACAGAAAAAGTTCAAAGTCAGTGAAATGCTGCAGCTCCTGATTAAGCCGTGCCTTTCAAATCAGCTGTGGCTTGCTCCCCTAGAAAGTAAATGCCACTAATGCTTCTTCATTTTTCCTCTTAATCCAACTGCTTTCCTCATTCTCTGGTATTTCAGAGCAATAGTTGCACTACGGTTTAACCTCTGCATATAGATGCATTGCTCATCTTTGTTCCTTGAAAACTTCAGATTATAGTTTCTTTATTTTGGCTTGAGTAGGACTGGTATTGTGCCTGAAATTTTCCTTGACTTAGATTTTTGTTTCTTTGTTTTTGTCAGTGCTGTTTCCTAACTTCTTCTCTTCCTTGAAGGCACATTCTGCTTCTGCTCTGGAGAACTATACAGCTCAGCCTGAAGGTTTTGCTAACTATCCGTCAACCCCAGGAACACCATTTTCATTGCAGACAAGTCTGCCCCAGACTGGATGGCAATAAATACCAGACACTTGTAAAGACTGCAGTGGTTGCTTGACAGAGCCTGATCCTATTCACTTTGAAGGCTGTCTCCACGTTAGCAGGAGCATGGTCTGAATTAGGGAAA
>NW_010131147.1:18387-46881 GCF_000699245.1 Pterocles gutturalis
AAACATGAGGGTAAAACAATACCAGAAGGCTGTGTCAGATGTCAAGCCTGATTTTTTATTGTATTTAATTGATTCAGGGTCTGATCCTGAGAATTGCTGAGCATCCTTGACTCTCCTTTTAGCTTATGAGTTGAATGTTTGGTGTCTTACAGGATCAGGAACATTCAAACAAATGTTTATGTAAATAGAGCAATTGGCTGTTAAACTGGATGGGGAGAAAAAGTATACTTAATAGTGTGTATAAGCACCTATCCTTCTGTTATGTTTTGTATGGTATATGTGGTTAATATAGAATGAAATCTAGACTGAAACTAGATACTTAAGTCTGTAGACGATCTTTCATCTAGATGCACACTTCTTGTGTGTGCATAGATCAAGGTCAGTTTATGGATCTTTTCTTTGTAGATGCGAGGATCTCCTGTTAGCATCAGCAGTATGTTAAGGGGAGGCTAGATCAGAGGGGTGTGGGGGTTTTCTTATGCTTTGAAATATTGTCATGGGCTTGCTGCTGAACTGAGTACTCCTTTGTCTGAATCTGAACAGGAGAGCTGGGAAATGATGCTGTGCTGTATTTGGCTAGAAGTGGATTATGTTTTCCTGGAGTATGGTTTAGCTAGCTGAGAACGTCTTTCCAAAGTACCTAAAAGTATTTTAGTTTGCCTCTAAAATAATGTTCCATACATTCTCCCTGCCCCCACACCTCTCTGTGAATGAAATAATTGTACTGCGGATAGGCTGCCTATCCAGCACTTTTGACTGCAGACTTTTGTGAATGTTTACAGACATGGGTCAAGTTCTTCTCTCCCTTATACTCATAAACTTACTGGTTCTCTATATGCTTTTTGGCTGTAAACCCCAACTTGATGGTGCTTACGTTATCCTGTGAATATAAGTGGGAGCAGAATTTGGACCATGGATTTTTTTAGTATTTTTTCCTTGGAAAATGTACATGATTTTAAAGGCATATAGCTAAATTAACTGTATTGGTTAGGAAGGGTTTTGATGCAGCATATAGAAAGGTCTTGCTTTGTTAGTAAAATTCAGTTGTGCACTCTTCTAATAATGTTAGTACCTGTGGCAATGTGTAACACATAATTGAATATCATCTATTTAAGATAAACGCTTGATCATGTTCTAGAGACAATAGAGATGAATGATATTCAATCCTGTGATTAAATTAAAATGTAGAGGATACTATACTGTAGAAAAGCTCTGCACCTAGAGTTTTACTTTTTTAAAGATTAATTCTGCTGGGAGATGTTGCTAATGTATTTTCTTTGAAGATGTGAACAAACTTTTTTAGAACATTAATGGAAATTCCTGTATTGGTTTTTAACACAAGTTTTTTAAAATAAAAAGTTTACAGTCATGGCAAAAAGGCTTTGCTGACTATTTACATATTTCCCTAAAATACAGATGAATAAACTTGTTTTTACTAAGACACTTCCTAATATTTGATCTTGCTTACGCTGTTTCTTTCTGATGCAGAATTATGTACTGAATTATAAAACTGGTTTCCTAAAGAGTGGCAACAGAAATACCCTGTGAAGTGTTTAGACAAAAAATTTAAATTGTGTCCTCAATACTTTGTCAGTAATTGGGTAGTGTTGCATTTTAATAATCAAATTTACATTTTACTTTAAAGATAAAAACATACCGCATTTTTACATTTTTTTTTATTTTGCGAAACTTGTTTAATTCTAATGATTCTCCACTTTGAACTGCTTTTAAAATCAGTGCCTTAGATCCTGACTCGAGAAATCTGTGTAAGAAATCTCTACCATCTTTCATTATACTTTCCTTCTCATTCTTTTCATGACTTGTTTTTTGTAGATTTGTAGATCAATTGGAGAAGGAAAAACTAAAAATATAGGTATCTTTATCTTCTCAAGAGCAAATTGACTTTTGCCCCTTAGATGTGAATGTAAAGTAGTTCAAAGTCAGTAAGCATTTTGTAACCTTATGAGGTGCTGAGTTTGATCTTCAGTTTGAGTTTCCCCATCAAGTGAAGTTTCAACTAATTCACCTTACCTTGTAGTCAAAAACAAGTACCAGACATCAGCTGTTTTGCAGTGTTTTATCAAAAAGTAAGCAGTTAGTACAACTGTTTCTGAAAACATGTATTGAATGGTCATGGGGTGTGGGTTGTTGGTTGTCATCTGTCTGAACACTGGACAACTCAAAAATACCTAAGAGACTGTGGAGCCCTGTTTCTCCGACTGAAAACGGGTGAGAAGTAGTGAATATCCACTATCCTGAAGCTATGTACTTCCTAAGTGGTGTCTATGTGCTGTCCTTTACCCGTAAAAGAATATTTCATACACAGCTGGTGTAGTTTCACATAGAAGATTGTCATCAGTGATAGACAAGTGTACAAATAGGTTAAGAAGTGTTAAACTGACAAGTTTTTTTGTCTAGAATGGGCTTTTTTGTTCTTACTGAATCATATCAAGCAGGATTTTGTAAACTGAACTTTCCAGTGGTTAGGAATAAGGTAAGTTTCAATTTTTTAAATATTTCTCGTGATGTAAAATTGTTTTTTATTGATTTTTTTCTCTTCAGGAATAAAGTCCGTGTTCTGCGTTGCAGCAAACTCCTGTAACCCAGCCTTGAAATTTCTGAAGGGGGTGATTTGTCCTGAGCTCTTTCATGCTTACTTGAGACACATTTTTAAAAAGCAAAGTAAAAGATAGCTTCTGAGGAAAACCATGCTGGATCTTACACTGAGCCTGTGCTTGGAAAGGGCTGTTGCTGTACGACCTAATTCTGGACTAGCTATGGTTTTTTCATTGTTCAAGTTGCCTGTTACTGCTATATTTAAGCTGTGTTGACAGACTGCAAAGATAAGGTATAGAGAAATGTTCTTTGAAATAAAATCTTTATTCAAAACAACTAAGACATACTGGGATTGTGTTTGCAAATGTAAGTTTCAATATTTATTTCAAGTGCTTTAATTGCAGTTGTAGTGAATATGAGAGAAATAGAGCAATTTTCTGTCCTCTTCTTCCTCTGATTTGCAAGTGAGTGTTGTGAGTTTGGTTGAGCCTGGAAGGAAATTTGCCAGGTTATGAATGTTCTTACTTTCTTGTAAATTGCCTTCTTTTCTGGATTGAGATGGGAGCGATCCCTTTGATTGTCTCTTATGTTTACTCATGCTCTAGCGAAGTGTAGCCAAAGGGCTGCCTCCTGTCATCTCCCCATCTTCAGCTGTTGAAAGCTGATGCCATTGCCCAAGGAGGAGGAGGTCAGAAAAAGACACACTGAAACCTACGATTTTGTTACATGCAAATATCACGTGAGGACTGCCTGATGACTTTTTTGATACCTCTGGGATTGGCACAGTTTAGAAATGGCTGTGTGTAAGAATTTGTGCTCTGATTTCAACAAACTTTGAGGTGGGTGCTTGGTCTGTAGTATTAAGTCTCTGCAACTGGGTGGTGAGCTAAGTGGGAGCAACCAGACACTTGAGAAAAATTGTAAAGGACTGGTGCCATTTGCAAATGTAGCAGTTGGTGCAGAGAAATGTTGGAGAATGGCCTGCTTGCAGGTAAGCACCTAGTCATCATGCCTGACCTGAGCCTTTGTGCTACTTTCAGAACAGAAGTTGAAAGGCTTTAGCTACATCAGCACACTGCAGAAATAGGTGCCACTGACCGGAATCACATTCTTCCAGTGTTGCTTCTAAGTCAGTAAATCCAGGACTCACACTGGTTTTCTTTGTGGTGCTGCTCTGTAACACAGGGCTGGGCCTGGTAGTTCCACACCAGTGAACTTGCAGCTTGTAAACTGCTTTGCCTCAGAGCCCTCATGTATTTTTGTCTCTGAGTGTGTTATGGCACATTTTAAGACATGAATTATCAACGTGCCCCAGTATAGCCCCAAGGAGAGAGGATTAAGATTGCCCTGCCTTTGGCTTCAATTTTTAGAAACGGTGAATAAAAGTGCTGTTGCTGATGCGGAGAAACTAATACAGCAATGTTCCTGAACATAAAAGAGAAATACCATCTTCTTTAGTCACCTTTCAAGGGATGTATTTACAGGCATCTCAGGGAATTATCACTAAACAACAGGGAGCAATTATTTCTGTTAGATCTTAATATGTTTTGCTCATCTATCTGATGGTGTAAGCAGCTGTGTAGACTGTGGCATTCAAAGGGCTTGGAATAAACTTATTTTTAATAAAACTGAGTTGTTCTAAAAAAAAATGTTACGGTAGTTTAATATGTTATGGTTTTGCTTCTGAAATAGTTAAAGCACATTTTTCTTCTAACTGTTCACCCTTGCTGCCCTTCTAGTAGGCATCTGTCCTGAACAGGTTTGACCTTACAGCTCAGCATGAGAAGCCAAATAATTAGGAAAATGATAGAAATAACTTTAAATGGATATAGTCACATATTTGGGAGGGTATTGTAGTAAGCATGTCAGTCCCAGTTTTGCAAGCTGTTTGTGCTTATGGTTTTCACTGTGATTTAAAACATCCATTCAATGGTGGTGTTTCCTCTCTGTGAGGTTGAGAAAGGATTCTCCGGGGAGCAGTCAGCTTTGAATGACCCATCTGGGGCCAATGTGATCACTGGCAGGGATGAAGAATTAAGTTAAATGAAGCTGGAGCCAGATATTCAGGAAGATATTTTAGATGATGGATGCCCACATAAAACAGCCATATAATTAATGCAGCTATATGTCAAACTCATAAATTACATGTGAAAAGACACCTTTCTTTTTTTCTTGAATAACAAGGAATAGATTTGTGTCCTTTGAGAAGGCTGCTCTCTGGTGCTGCAGCCTTCAGAAATGGCTTAGTCTGAAATGCCATCCTTGGTTTGATTGTCAATATTAAAAAGTGTTTTGTGAAAAATATTCTTATTTAGGGGGAAAATTTTAAGACTTTGGAGCTCAAGTGCTTCTACTGTGGTCTTTAGGTTATTTAGCACAACGGGGTTCAACCTATTGTGATGTACAGTATCAAGAAGTGTGTGATGAGCTGTTCTATGCAGCATGGGGACCTCCCCTGGAGGATTATTTTTGTTGCTAGTGTTTGAGACCCAAACAGTAGCTGAGTCCCATAATATTAAGAGGTATCCAGCAGAGGAGCAGTACTCAATCTGTACCCTCTGGCTTTATAGAATTATAGAACCATTTATGTTGGAAAAGACCCTTAAGATCATTGAGTCCAACCATAAACCTAACACTGGCAAGTCCACCACTAAACCATGTCCATAAGCACCACATCTACACGTCTTTTAAATATCTCCAGGGATGGTGACTCAACTACTTCCCTGGGCAGCCTGTTCCAATGCTTGACAACCCTTTTGGTGAAGAAATTATTCTTAATATCCAATCTAAACCTTCCCTAGCACTACTTGAGGCCATTTCCTCTTGTCCTATCCCTTGTTATTTGGGAGAAGAGACCAACACCCACCTCGCTACAACCTCCTTTCAGGCAGTTGTAGAGAGCGATAAGGTCTCCCCTTAGCCTCCTTTTCTCCAGGTTAAACGACCCCGGTTCCCTCAGCCGCTTCTCATAAGACTTGTTCTCTTTTTATCTTCCCTTTCTGTCTTGTCTTGTTTTTTCTCTCTGGTGACAGATATTACTGAGTCGTAGAAATAATTTCCATCTTGAATTTTGTGAGTTGTAAAACTAGCTGGGCCAAGTACATTCCCAGCCAGAAGATGGGCACAGTAGACCATGAAGTTACATCAGAGACAACCCAGATCCACAAGACTTTGTTTTTGTAAACACCCCTCCTCACCAGGGTAACTTGACTCCCAGAGGGCTCTCATACAAGTGGGGATTTTTCCTTCTCTCACCCTGCTTCTCTCTTCAGCCCTTTGCATGACCACTGTGCAGTTTCAAGGTATGCTGCTGTCTCATCTGTGAGGGGATCAGAGCTGACCTCAAATGGGATGGATCCCCAGAGAAAGGCACCCAAGAAAAACAACATGGAGAATTTAATTGGTAAGCCTTTGTGTGTGTGTTTGGGGGGGGAATGGGGGGAATAGTAGTAATAATAAAAAAGAGCAAAACTAAACAAAGAAAAAAAAGTACATTTGATCCTAGGCATTCATCATGTCTTCCACATAGGTTGGAGATGAGAATTCAAAATCTGCCACCATGAGTAACAGAGTGAATTGCTTTGTACTGCCCTGCCAGCATACGTCATCATCCACCTTCTGCCAAAATGACCCCACTAAAGGGACAAAAATGGCTGTTTCAGCTATTGGTACACTTCTGTATGGAGGGATGGGGCAGAAAGGGAAAAATGAGAGCTGGGGAAGGTAGAAGAATTTTTCAGCCCTGAAAGGACACTTGATGTGTTTTGTTTGGACTTGTGTGATGAGCACCTACCTGGTACTCTCTTTCAGCAAGGGAACTGATGCCAAACCAAAGCTGTTACAGGCTGTTTGTTCTGTTTTTACCCTTGTGTCTGGCCGTAAGTATGGATAGTATGGTGGGACAAGGATGAGTCTTGGCAGAATTGATTTGGGTGCTTGTAGAAAGCAGGAGGGTACAAAGCGGTTGCAAAAGGCTAAGTCTACTCCACCTCTCTTTTTTGCTTTGGGAGATTTTTGCCCACAGTTGTTTATATTCTTCACAAGACAACTTGGATATGAGCTTTTCATTTGCTTTTCAAGTTTGACACCCACATCACAGTTTTGTATATCAAGAAAAATCAAAGTGGATCCTACAACTGTCCTGGAGCTTTTCCACAACTGCTGATTGATGAGCTCTCACATTTTGCAGTGAATTGCAGCTCTTGGTTTGCTCTGGACTATAGACCCAAGTGAGGTTTTTTGCTGGTTGCAACTATTGTAAACCATATTACAGGCATGGCAAAGCCAGGTCACTGATATGTTTGATTGTGATTCATCCTTATTCTTCACTATTGTGTTTCTCTGGAGTCTTCCATTTGTCTTGTGGTTAAATGGTTTGAAACTTCAGGGTAATCACAGAATATATGTAATGTTTTTAGCAGAGCTAGGTCTGGATTCACCATTAAGAAGACATACTGACATATCCTGCTTTTCTCATTGGAATCTACATTTTTAGCTGGCATCAGGATTTCTAGGACAGTTCTCATGGAGAAGGATTCAGTTGTACTTTGTCAAGTTTGGATGTGTGCTTTTTGCCCATAGTGGTGATAAGTGATATATTGACCCCCTACCTCTTCTCAGCTGCTCAAATATCAGTTTGCAGGGTGGAGGCATTTGTTCCCAGCCACTCCTCCCTGTATGTGGATTGTGTCATTCCTACCAGATATCTTCAAAGTGGTCTTGGGTGGATGACAGCAGATGATGCTACAATCCAAAATTGCTCTTGAGGAGTTTCTTCATAACCAAGTTTGACACTGGAGAAAAAGATCTTCAGATATTTTTCTGTAAGCTAATTATTTAGGTGAACAAAACATCCTTTCCTGATTAATTTCCCCAAGCTTTTGATTAAGAATTATAAATGAAGCCCATTCCATGAGTTTCCTTGATCTCCTTCCACTGATTAAAAGAGGCTTGACTGCTGGTACTTCATGTACCTGTTGTAGCTTGACACACCACTAGTGTAACGTGAAGAACATCTTAAAAGTCCTGTCTTTAAACACGTGGCCTTAAGGTTTGCATGGTAATTTACTCAGGGGAGCTCTTCACATCATCCCTACCACTGATTGCAGAATGGCTGATGATACCTCATCAAACAATGAGGGATTTTATATTCCTTTTTGTTGGAAAGGGTCAGGAGGAAAGCCAGGCTCCCAGTGCAGGAATTCTGTGACCAGCTCTCGGGAAAGCCTGAAACTTGGCCCTCTTGGATGCAAATGTATTTATGTGTGATTAAATCTGCAGCAGGGACTTCAGAAGTAGGGAGGGAAAAACTGCGAGCAGCAAAGGGCTTGGTTGTATCACTGGGTTTGCGGTTATGGCTTCATTGCTGGTGTGTGTAGTGCAGCTACACACCCAGCAGAGAGAGGAAGGAGCTGCCGGAGGGCTATGTTGTGTCTCTCCTCTGGGGTTGCTGGGGGTTTTCTGACAAACCTGTTGGTCTTGCTCCACTGGTCTGTTAGGTTGTGCCTTACAGATCAGGTAGCCTCACGCTGTTTCACTGTGGTGACAAGTTTTTTTCTCACAAAATAGAAAATTGTTTAATTTTCTATTTATCAGTTTCTATCTGGTTATGAATTTTAATTTGATGTCAGAAATCCCCAGTGCTATCCTATACCTTGGAGGTAACATATCCAAAACACATTGCATCTTTGCATCAGCATGAGGGGGGATTCACTGAGGAGACCTCTGAGCCTTTGTCCCTCTGTGCGTTGGGAAGGGATGAAGAGCAGGCTGCAGTGTTCAGCTTCCCATCTGCTGATGCTCATGCCTGCAAAAATCCTCGTCTGGTTCAAACCTGGCAGGCAGGCAGCCCCGGGGGCTAGCCCAGCCTGCATCCTTACTGCTTCTGCTTTTCTTGTGACTTTCCTGATCCATGGCATTTCTGCATTTAGAAAAAGTCAGCTGACCTTGCAGCAATCTGTCCTGCTGGTAGGACTGGCCTCTTTCACTCCTCACCCTCTTCCACACCTCTTCTGTGACAATGTCAGCAGCTCCCGCTGGTCTTCTCTTCAAAGAGCAGCAGCTCCTTGATCATCTTTCCATTAAAAAGAGCCTCCCAAACTTTAGTACTTGAACAACAACCCACCACTCTCTTCCCTCCAGGCATGAAAATAATGAGATTATTTTTATATACATTGATTTCCTTATAATAAAATAATGAAATTTCATAATAATTACATTTTGGGATGAGAATTGCTGAACATAGTGAGAGAACTACTCAAAATTAATGGACATGCATTTTGACAAGCACTGGTTTTGAAGCTTGTGGTCCAGTGGAGAAGAACAGGTCCATCAATATTCCTCATAATTTCCATCTAAAGACAATAGGAATTCCCTTAAGTTTCCTTGTTACCCATTTCGTACAAACTAAATCTTTTGCCCCAGCCATGGCGCACTGGCTGTGTTTCACAGCCATGGATACTCCAGGTTTTTTTTCCTTCAAAGCCCCCACCTTTGCCAATGTTTTTCATTTTTCTTCTTTCTTTCCTGTTGCAAAATGTACTATCTGAACCTTTTAACCTTTTGAGCAGAAGGGACATAAGGTTGGATATTTTGTTAGGTCTTTCATGTCTTTCAGTGAGCGATGGGAGGGAGGAAGAGGGAATGAGCCTCTGTGGACTCTGCAGTCCCTCATGATTGCACTGGGCTAGATCTACATCCCTTGGATAACTCTTTTCAAAATTTGCATTCATTGCTCTTCTTCCTTTTTTTTTTTTATAGCTGACAGGCGGGAAGGAATTGGTGTCTGTGGCTGGATCCTGGTTTCTCTTTCTTTCTTCCTGGTGCTTATTACCTTTCCTGTTTCCATCTGGGCATGTATCAAGGTAAGCTAGTGGGATCTGGGTCACATAAATAACTCTGTATTATCATTGCGGTTACTTATGTTCACTGACTTACTGTTTTTGTTAAAATGAGACACTTCACATTCACTTTTTGGAATTCATAAGGGCTTGTAGTGAATATGTTGTCTGGGACCAAGAGATCCATGTTCTTCCACTGACTTTCTGTTTTGCCACAATTTATTTAATTTCTTCCAGTCTCAGTTTCCATCACCAGTTATACTTCCCTGCTTTACAGTTCCGGGAGATGAAATCGATAAACTTTTCTGAAGAACTCATCTTTGATGGTGCTAGCAATAGTGATTAACATGGGTACATGGGAGCATGGGTCTCTGCTTTAAGCAACTATACAACCTAAACCGATAATCCCTTCAAGACATGGGCATAATATGACTAATTTAAAGCAATTTTTAGGGGTGAGTTGCCTGGGTGATTGCTCTAAACACCAGGCCTTGAGAAGTCCTGATACACTAATTGAAGTAGTTATCTGCATTATCTGAGGTGAGGCGTATTTTGCCTTCAGCTCCTCTGAGTATAGCACTGATGTTGAGAGAGTTGTGGGTAACCGCATTAGATCAGTGGCAATTCTTTCATATTTGATCTGTTTTGTAAACTATTTGCAGGGCCAGGATCTGAATTTTTCTAGAAAACAATGAGGTGAGGACATGTAAAATGCTGGCGATTTGCAGCTTTGTTGTTTCCTATACTGTTTGTACTTTTTTCACATTTAGTATGGATGCCAAACATTAAAAAACATCAGACCAGAGAGCAGGAATAGAATTAGTTGTAAAATTCTAAATTCAAATTTTTTTCCTAGGTCATCAGAGAATATGAACGTGCTGTTGTATTTCGGCTGGGTCATGTACTGTCTAAGAAAGCCAAGGGACCAGGTAAATGCATGCAGTCCTGTTCTGTTAAAATGTGTTGGTTTTATTTTATTACGATGCACTCTAA
Organism: Pterocles gutturalis; assembly: GCF_000699245.1. Classification (NCBI taxonomy): domain Eukaryota; kingdom Metazoa; phylum Chordata; class Aves; order Pterocliformes; family Pteroclidae; genus Pterocles; species Pterocles gutturalis. The sequence continues at coordinate 28,776 of NW_010131147.1, forward strand.
CCACACAGAGAATTGCAGAGGTCCATGAAATCCTTCTTCAAAGCAGAGGTGGATCCTCTCTGCTGCAGTTCCTTTACATGCAGGCTGTTTGTTTTTCTGAAGAGAAGATAAAGCCACCCCCCTATCACAGCACAATGCAGAAGGTTGAGGACCCTGATACCAGGTAGGGCTTTGCTGGGAAGGTTGAGCTCGTGCTGCAGACACTGTAGGGGGAGCAGGGAGGTTTAAATGCAGTCTTCAGCTCTGCTGCAGACTTTTCTGGGTGGCTGCAGCCGCTCTCCCTGTACCTCACTTCCAACACTGCTTATTGCTGACAGCTCTTTAGCAGTCTTCTGCTCTGAAAATCGTCAATGTGTCTGAGCAGGGATGCTCTGCATATACACCGAGTTGGTTACAGTCACCTAGAATCAGGTTACTAATCACAAATACAAACCACACCCAACAACATCAGGTATTTGCATCGGTGTAGTTACCACCACTGTGCAGTGAAACTGGGCAAACTGGAAGCTGAAATAAGAGGAAAAAGCCTTCTTCAGGTACTGTCTTTCCTCTTGAATAACAGCCGTGTGGTCCAAAGAACACCCAGGGCAGCTGCAGAGCTGTTCTGCCTGGCTCTGGGCACCTAAGCAAGGTGCTGAGATCAGAAAATTAGTTAAGTCAAGTCTCTCTCTCCAGTGAAGGGAGAGTGGGGACTCCTTCACAGGACGGGTCAGATCTTAGGACAGTGTCCCTCATGTAGGAGCCTACAGGTGGTGCAGGAATCTGAATCTGAGGGATGTCTTTCCTGGGGACACATATTGTACTGTAAATGGCTCATGATCTAAAGAGGGGAAACTAAACAAAGGCATAGAAGGAGTTTTTGCCAAAATTTGAGACCAGAGGTGCAATCTGCCCGTTCCCAGTTCATAGCACTAGGTAATTAAGCTCTAATAAATTCACATTATTTGCCAATATCTGCATTTTCCTCTGTTATTTGAATATAGAAAACGTCACTGTTGCCACCTCCTAAAGAAGAAAGGACAGCTGTAGGTGGTCTCATTCTCCACACTGTGGAGACTTCTATCTGTTTGCTTTGTACAGGATACCTGGCTCTAGATGCAGCTTTCAGAAACAAGAGTTTAATCTAATTATTTTTATTTTTCAGGTTTGATACTAGTACTTCCATGTACAGATACGTTTATTAAGGTTGATCTTAGAACGAATACCTGTAACATTCCTCCACAAGAGGTAACTATTCTCCAGCAGCTATCTAAACCAGAAATATAACACAGAGCAGATACATTGCATGATAAAAAACAATGCAGGTGTTTTATAGTCCCTTGTGAGCTACTATATAGAATTTAGCTTATTTGCTGTATCTTCTGTCTTCCAAACTGCTTACAAAACTTCTACACATGAAAACCTGCAGGTACATCATTGCAGGCAAGCAAATGTCTCTTGCTGACATTCAGAACTGTGAGACAGAAGATAAGGGAGGTAAGGGTAGAACTGCAAATGCGAGACAGAGAGAACAAGAAAAGAGAAGCAAAAAAATTCCTAAATGTATTCTTATTCCACACATGGAAACGAAGCAGTAGGCTAGTGTAAGACATCCAGAAGTTCGTGTCCATTCAAAAAAGCCTTCACTGATGTTGTATTTGTTGCTCAAAGCTATCAACACTCTACATGTTTCTTAAAAGGCAAATTACATATGGATAATAAATCTCCTTAAATTAAAAGGAATTAGCAGACAATCACCAACAAAACTCAGATCCAAGCAGGAACGTAGAGGCATATCTTTAGGCATTTTATTGATAAACATTGACCAAGGAGTTTAATCTGAAGAATCAGTTGCTGAGCAATTCCTGTCCTCCTGGTAAAGTTTTGGCTCCCTGTGGCCCCAGCCCCACCACAGTACACTGCTTCTGCTGGTGGAGTTGACGGTCCTGTCCCCTTAGTTACGTGAAAAGTAGAGGGAGACAGGATGGCCCCAGGACTCCTTTGGCCCCTGGAATTGCCCATTGCATTCCCCAGGAGCTGTTTCTTGGACCATTATCTTTCCATATTCACAAAGAGCCTTTTCTCAGAGTGCAGGTTGCAGGGGTGCATGTGGTGGAATGAAAAACGGCTTCCCCAAAACAAAAGGCTGGAAGGAAGATGGTTGTAGTACTTGTGCTGTACAAAGTTTAGCAGCTTTTGGCAAGGCTTCTGTAGCTGCTGGCAGGGCTTCTGTGAAGCAGTTACTTGCAGGCAAAAGATGCTGAGGAGGGAAGAGACAGTGGAGCATCGTCAGTACTGCCTGCTCAGGTACAGGGGACTTGTCTGGCAAAAGATGACACAACTCTCTATGAATACTTAAATATTAATTTTTCAGAGTTTCTTCTCGCAATTTCTCTCACTTTGCTTTTCACTTTTGTTTTAATTTGCTGGTGTTTCTTACAAATATGTTGTTTAGAGGAAGTAGCACAGATCTTTCAGATGGCATGCAATGTATAAAATCAGTGATGGCCCTTTCTGCAAGAAAGGAAGGGCGTAACCATAATTTATAATTGAAAAATAAATTCTTGCCCATTATGAGATTCACTTACTATCGGAACAGTTGTTTTAGGGCTGTGTACAACATTTTGCCCTGGTGTAAACTGTTGGTGATGCAGGACGACTTCCTTGAAGTAATTTCTCAGGGGAATGGCAAAGAAATAAAAATAAATTCTTAATCTCCTTGAATTATCAGGCCTTTTCCTCACTAAGGGAAAAAAAACTATTCCTCTTCCTTGGCGAGGGGTATGTTTTTGGATCCTTCTCTAGTTCTGTGCATTTCTCCAATGCAGATTCTCACGAAGGATGCTGTTACTACCCAAGTCGATGGGGTGGTGTATTACAGGATCCACAGTGCTGTCAGCGCCGTCGCTAATATCGCTGATGTCCACTCAGCTACCTTCCTCTTGGCACAGGCAACCCTGAGAAATGTTCTGGGTACACAGAGCTTGGCTCAGCTCCTGGCAGGTCGTGAGGAGATTGCACATAGTATCCAGGTAAGCCTGGCTCTCTGATTCACTGACAAGCATGGAGATTTGTTCTGGGGAGAAGCAAATTAGAAAGAAACTCTCTTTCTTTAAGAATGATAGTAAAATTTTCCTCTGTTTTTTTTCAATTATACATCTCATTGTTTAGATTCAGAAAGAGTTATTCTACAGATATTTTGCCAGGTTTTTGTAGAAGAGGAATTTCCTATCAAAAAGCAATGAAGATTCTGAAATTATCCAGTCAATTGAATATATTGGTTTAGTCCTTGCACAGAGGCTGCTGCAAGTGGTGAGAAAGAAGTCTGCTGCTCCTGGGAAGCTCTGTCTTGAGCACACCCTGGATTGTGGTTTAATCAAGGCACAACTTTTATCTCCTGTAATAAGAACGAAGAGTACAGAGCCAAGTTGTTTTATGCTTTAAGATGCCATCTGTTTTTTTTTTAATTTGGCAGCCAAAGAGGGAGCAGAGAAGAAAGCCAAAATCTGATTTACTCTTTTCAGTCAAAGATGAGGCATAGCCAGAAAAAAAGAGAGAGTGTACCCCTGTCCAGCCAGGACATCAGCCGTGGTTAGAGCTGGGGCACGGTGGTGATGTGGACTGCAGCAGTGCTGGGGAGCCTGGGCACAGAAGAGTGTGCCAGTGCTGCAGGGCTGTGCTGTGTCATTCACCTGTAGTGCGCTTTTACATGCTTTTCCAGCATCATGCTGTTTTAGGAAATTGCTGTAGTACCACTTTGTAAAAGGGAGAAGTTTGGTAAGTAAAGAAAGGATAGGGATCAAATTTAGGAGACAGTGGAGAACCCACACAGGGGACACCCTGTCTCAGACACCAATGTTGATCAGCAAAGTGTTTTGTAAGGTTGCAGTACAGGCCGTACGCACACCACATTGGATGTCAATGCCCTGGGAGGGCTCCATCTTTCTGTTCTGCGGGTTTGCACGCTGCCTTTCATTCTGTCCAGGCAGCAGGGTACACCACATGGTTTTCTCTCTGCCATCACCGTGCTCTTTATGGTGGGTTGTCTTTGTCCCTAAGGCTATCCTTGACAGTGCCACGGAGCAGTGGGGAATCAAAGTGGCCCGTGTGGAGATCAAAGATGTCAGGATTCCCGTGGCCATGCAGAGGGCAATGGCAGCTGAAGCAGAGGCTGCTCGAGAGGCAAGAGCTAAGGTGAGACCCACAGGCAGTGCCCACCCCCAAGCTGCAATGTCCTGTATCCTTGTCCCAGGCATCCATGTGCCTGTGTGTTTTCTCCTCGTTGTAAAGGTGGCTTTTTCCTCTATGGGTAGTGTCACAATGTGGTTTCCATTTCTCTTACTTTTCAGATTGTGGCAGCAGAGGGAGAAATGAATGCTTCTAAAGCCCTCAAGCAAGCCTCCATGGTGCTGGCTGATTCTCCAGCAGGTCTTCAGCTGCGCTACCTGCAAACATTAACAACCTTGGCAGCAGAGAATAATTCCACCATTGTCTTCCCTCTCCCTATAAATATGCTTGAGAGTTTCAGGCAGAAAAACAGAGGAGGATAGAGACTATTCTACACTAGCTCCTTGGGCAGAGAGATTTAAAGGGTTTCCCAAGAAGCAAGGCATTCCAGATTACCCGAATTAAAGTAGAAGCAAGCGTTGGTCCTCTGTACCAAAAATAACAGTAAAAGCAGTTTATTAACCACACACAGCTCCCACATTAGGAGGCTGCATTTGCAAAGTTCAGGCACTAAGCAGGTTCAACTTAGATTCACCTCCAAGTGAAATGGAAGAAAATACATAAAATACAATAAAATATGTAAAATGTGTCTTAGACCTAACATGAAATTTTAATGACACTTTCACCACATTTTACAGAGTCTTGAGTGTAGCAATTATTTGGTGATTTGTGTACTGAGCAAGAACCTCTGAGGTCTTGATATATTCCATACAGCAAAAGGGTCAGATACAGGGTTACAAGTCCTGCCAGCAAATCTGCTCCAGCATGGGCTTCCCTAGGGGTCACAGCCTCCTTCAGGCATCAACCTGTTCCAGTGTGGGATCTTCCATGGCTGCAGGTGTATCTCTGCTCCCCCGTTACCCTCCATGGCTGCAGGGACACAGCTGCCTCACTATGAACTGCACCACGGGCTGCAGGGGAATCTCTGCTCCAGCACCTGGAGCACCTTCTACCCTCCTTCTTCACTGACCGTGGTGATGTCTGCAGAGTTGTTTCTCTCACATACTCTCGCTCCTCTCCCTGTCTGCAATTGATGTGCAGGCGTTTTTTTTCCACTTCTTAACTATATTATCCCAGAGGTGCTACCACCAGCGCTGAAGGGCTCGGCCTTGGCCAGCGGCAGGTCAGTCTTGGAGCTGGCTGGTGTTGGCTCTGTTGGACACAGGGGAAGCTACTGGCATCTTCATACAGAAGCGAGCCCTGTTGCCTCCCCACTACCAAAACCTTGCCATACAAACCCCATACACTGGGGCAAACCTTGAGGAAAACAATTTGCCCTATGTTAATTTAAGTGTCTGTCTTTCACCTTTAGGAGGTTTCTTATCTTCCCTTGCAGATGTCATGGAGTGGTGGTGCAGGTTTTCATAAAATGAACCTTTCATACCCTCCAACTATTCAATGCCTGGCAGATGAGTGGGGCACATCATTGCAGATATCTGAGTTCAGCTATCATTATACCTGAGTTTACAACTTTTGAAAATAGCTGGGCAGTTCACAGGGCTGGCACACCATGGTGGGCTGTCTGCGATGGATCGGAAGGCTCCAGTGGAGCACATGTTCTGGTAGGTGCTGATGCCATGTAGTGTCTCTTCCACACAAGACCCACTGCTGCCCCTCCTGTCCCGTTGACTACAAATTAGACAGATCAGCATGGATCTACTAATTATCATATTGTTGATACAGACCCTTCTTATTTTTACTGCAGTGTAACACAAGCAGTCCAGGTGGCAAATTTTTGCACCCAGTAATTGCTGGCACAAAGACAGTGTATGAGCATCTGAGGATGGTGACCTGTTCGGCAAACACAGATTTTCTTTGCAGCTCTTCTCTGCTTCAGGCATGACTGCCAAATGGCCTTTTGCTAGCAAACTAAAGAAGTAAAAGCTGTATTTGCAAATCATCTACTTTTCAGTGTTATCAAAACATTTTCTACACACTTTTTCTTATCCTAAGAGAAGAGAGGTTTTGAGGTTTTGGATTATTTTTCATCATCAACTTAGTTTGCCATTTCTGGAAGCCTTTATAACTCTGACAGCAAAACCCCCACCTTTCCCTGACAAATACTGCATCTCCACTACAGTGCTGTTTGCATAGCCACAGAAGCACCAATGCTTTAGAAAAATGCAACCGCAGATTGTGTCAGGGCACAAGTAATGCAAATTAATTACACTCTAAAAAAGAAAAGATTGAAAGATGTGACTACAGAGCGCAATTAAAAAGCAATTCTGTGCCTTCAGTGAGCTACCAGCACTAACTAGCCTGTGCAGGACTCCTGGGTCAGGCACAGGACACATCCAGTCCAGTTGCCTATCTCTGATGCTGGGCCAGTTCCAGTTCCAGCTTCAAAAGTGCATATGGGAATCCTTCTGTGGTAGAAGTGGGATCATTCATTCCCCTACATGAGGACTCACAATTAAAATCAGAAATTAACTGATGTGCTAAAGCATGAGTGTTAGTATCTCATTTCTTTCAGTAGCAGTGTAACACAGGCTGGACCTGGTAAGCCCATGAATGCCCAGTCTTCTTTCTGACCCACGCACATTTCTTTAATGATGTCCAATGACAATGACTGCAGGAAGTAATCAGCTCTGCAAGCATAATGATTTTTAATTTGATCCCCTGCAGGATAATTACACTGTTGTATAATGGATCAAGGAGACTGAAATTCCTGCTCTGTCTTCACCAGTGGCAGGAACAATAAACACAATAACTAGTAGAGTAACTGCAATTTTTGTTGTATTACCCACACACCCCCCCTTACATCTACAAGGAGATACCCCATTCAGCACAGCAGGTAGCAACAGAAGCAGTTCTGCAATGTTTCAGGTGCCACTGTGATGTACTGTGATTTGCAAGACAAATTTAGGAAGGAGCTGAGTCTTAGTTACACAGATAGGATGCGGGGAGCAGAGCAGTTGTTCACAAGAGGCACAGGCTGTCAGGCGTGTTCAGGAAGTCCTGGAGGTGAGCGCAGGCTTGACGGTGCAGGGTGGTACGGCACTCCCTGTCGTCTGGAATTGTCTCTACCCAGGCTTGTGCATCAAGGACGTACTGCATCCTGAGTGCAAGTGGGACAGGTGAAGGAGGTGAGTCACTACTGCTGACATGGAGCAACAGGGAAATGTAAACCCTGTGGGGCTGCATCCCCCCACTGAGGCATTTCTGAGACCAGGAGGAGTCACACTAGTGAAGAAACTTGCCTAAAACCTAGTTTCACCAGCAGGTTAACTGAGCTTCAAATAAAATTTAGGAAGAGTCAGTGCCTAGCTGGGACAAATCTGGCTGTACTTCTGTTTTAAGTGACGCCACTTAGAAGTTGGCTTCTTTGCTGAATGCTTCATAGAGTCAGACTAAATTCCTCCTCAGATAAATTCCCTTTTTTCATTAAAGTGTGACAATGAGAAATGAGAAGGATGAGCTATTTACATGCATCATATGACAGAAGTTTCGAGAGCTGCTCTTAGACACAGTCCCACCCATTTATTTTGCAAACACTGGAGCTGTGTAAGACACTGCATTTTCCTTTTCTAGCTGTGAGTTTTTAACCCAGTGGAATAAGGGCTAGATTTTAATTCTGAAAAGCATGGAAACAAGGCTCTGCATGGACAGATGAGCTAACAGATTTGGGTGGCTCAGCTGTTGCCCACAGCTTTCCTTTTTCCTACAGAGTAGTACTCTTCACATTTTAGTAAAGCCAGAGGAGTGAGTCCTTAAGAAATTTGGCCCTCCCTTTGCTTTCTGGAGGTATTCTAATAGTTTGTCCTCTGGATTCACAGTCTGCGATAGCAGCCGCTGGTACTCAGAAACTATTGCACTTACTTGTTGTTGCAATCAACCGTTTGCCCATCTTTTCCCATGAGGAGGTACCGTTTGCCAGCGACCATGTTTAACTTGCATGTGGAGCGCTTTAGGAACTGTCGGTGGGCACCCACTTGGATGCTTTCATCAGCAGCTGTGGCATGAGAAGAGAAAACCACATGAACTTTTCTAATAAATAAGAGAACCTCGCCTAGAGGACTCATAGGACAGCATGAATGTTAGCCATCCAAAACACGTGCACTAATTCTATTAATAATCAAAGTATCCGAGGAGTGCACATCTGCAAAATTCTCTTTTGCTGACTCCCAGTGTTTCCATTTGTCTTTTGAACCCACCCTTTATTTGCAGGGGTTGATACTGAAATAATGCCAGGGGTCCAGAGAATGAAAATTCACCCTCCTGATTCTCACCTACCCTTGGTCACGGCAAGAGACCAACTTCACTCAAAGCAGCCACAGAAAATACAAAAGATAACTCTAGTTCAATCACGAACAGATTTGAATGTAACGCCTTGCTTTTTCTTCATCATCATGGCTTCATACCTCTTCTCAGCCATTCCCAAGCCTGCTGAAAGCCTACTAATGCTCATAAGCTGCATCATGCAGCATGAACAAAAGGTGATTTTAAAGGGATCAAAAAGAAAGAGGTAGGAATGAGAGAAGCCATCCCTTCCCTTCAACTTTAGATTCAAAGGATGTTTCTCCCAGCTGCCAAGAAACAAAATCTTTCCAGTGCTTGCCTGTGAGTTGTGAGCACAAATGCACTGGGACCCAGAGCTCTAAATCCTTTTAGATCCTGTAAGTTTTCTAGATGGATTACTGAAACTTTCCATCGTGGTACTATAATTTCCCATAGCTGGTATTTTGATCGCTAGGTACATTAACATTTCCCTGCATAGGGAAAGCCCTGGGTATGACTGATGCTGTCTCTGGACTAACAAAGTGTGGACATGATTTTCCAACAGGAACTGGACATTGGGCACAGATCACAAGTTGTGTGCCATGAAGCATTGGGTGACATCGCCAGTCCCCTGGGCAAAGATCAAAGGAGTGAGGTAATTATTTTGTTCCAGACAGGGAAGATTTTGAAATCTCTGAAGTAGCTTTTTAAAAGCAATCTCTGTCTGCCAAACTCAAAACTGACAACCACATGATACCAGAGTGGTTGAGTCTGAGATATCATCTGACAGCCTCTCCAGAAATTGCTTTGAAGAATATCAGTGTTCACTGATGCTGCTGATAAGTAAAGTTCACATGGGGACAGCTGGGATGGCAGGCTTGCAAAAGGACAGTCTGAGAGCAGTGCAAATCTTTACACTGCATCTAAAGAAATAGAGACAGTCCTCTTTGCTGTTATCACAATTTTTAAATCAAAGTTCTAGAAAAGTTTTATTGCGTTCAGTGACTTTAGGCAAGCCATTTTGGGCAGCTCCTAGCCTGTTCTGCAAGACTTGCAGGTAGTTAATTAATTAACAAGCACTTCAAATTTTAATCTAGTATCAAAACAGAGGTCAGAGGATATGTCTACAGGAGAAAAAAAAATGTGGCCTAACAACAGCAGTCTGTAAAGTTAAATAGGTGATGCAGAAGACCTAATATCCATACTATGCATGTTTTTGGAGGGTTTATCTTTGACTAGGTGCAGTTTGGAATGTGTCTTCTGGTTGTTTCACCTGAAAGGATTGAAGCTCATGTGCTCCACTGCACAATGTGAACCAAAGCAACCTACCCCTGAGCTGTGAACAGCGAGGTAGCTGCACCAAATGAGCCTTGCAAGAGATCAGTCTTCTTGCAAGCCTAGTGCAAAATTATATCTGACCCTAATTTCTACAGCAAGAGAAGGAAACTACATGGCTCATACTGGGTAACATTTAGTCAATCTAATTTTCCTACAGGTGAATGAAAGGAGCCAAACATTTTGATACTTACTAGCTTTAAGGATTCTGTGGATTTTGGCCTCATAGTAATCAAAACCACTCTTCTGTGTACTATTGAGGATCTTCACCTCGTACACTGCAACAGACAACAGCTGTGTGAGGCCAGGTGGAAACATGAAATCACGTCAAAAAAACTGAAAAATAGGTATGCTTTTACCAGATGTCGATACAGAGGCTGGTGTAACCATTTATTCACAAACCATGGGCATACAAACGACAATAGGATAGTAGTCCTGTATACCTAGTATGCTTTCAGAAAGTCAGGTAGTAATTAACAATCCCTGGATTTGTATTTCTTTTCTGTATTTTTTAAAAAGAAGCTACTACATGATTAGGTTTTCACTTTTTTTCCCCCCTGTCCTGTTAGCATCTAACTTATCAAAGCTGATGAATGTTTTTCTTCAGTAGCTCTTCCAACTTTCAGTCCAAAGAAGAGGTCAGAAAGGCAAGTTAACAAAGGAGAAAATATTTGTCTAGGTCTGCAGAAGGAGCTGCTGAGCTATGGCATGCCATGCAAAGTCTACTCTTCATCTCCATCCTGTAACGTTAGGGATGTAGGGGATGGTGGTGCTCACACTACAAGTCTTTTCTAAGCCATTTAATGTAATGTTGTCCATGCTTCCTTCCCACAGCATCCCACTGCTTCTTTCTGAGGCCTTTACTTTTCCCTTTCACCCCCCTAATGACTGCGACAGTACACATCTTCGTTTCATCTCCACAGCCTCTAGGCCATGTACAGAAACCCTACTCATTTCAGGAGAGGTGTGGTCATATAAAAACACAAATTTATCCTTATTGCAAAGAACTATGTTTAAGCTAAATTGACAGTTGTCTTTCATGCCTTACCATAATCTGCAATAGGGTGGTAGCAGACAAAACTAAAGCGCGTGTGTTGTGTTATGGATTTACTGAAAGTTGATTTTTGTCTTGGACAGGGACCTAGAGTGAAGAAAATAAATGATAGATCTATCTCTGTAGGCATGGATGTTTAGATAGATAAAGTTTATACATTGTAACAATAAAATAAATTGGCAGAAAATCTTTCTTAGAAGTGTGATGGAAGGTTTTTACGTTTGTATGCACATGTATATGTACATTGCATTCAACTGTCAAATCAATCCTGGATATCTTAAAAATTTTTTTTTCAGTTTGGTACTGAACATGCTAGAGCATGCTCTGTTTCCTGTATTATGCATTAGGCTTAGCTTAACAATTCTTGTGTTAGTTGTTTGTAGAAGTAGCTATCTATCTTCTTTTAGACCAGACTATTTAGTCATTCCTTACCTTCTGCACACTGGCAAACACTGGCATGGCACACGTTTGAAAGCATGGTGCTGTGCTTGGGAGCGCTGTAGAATACGCTGCACTTTCTGTCTATGGAGAAGAAACAAAATGGCTTGTCCCAGAGAGCTCGGGTGGAAAAGCCTGTGCTGTAAAACTACATTTGCAGCCCAACATTTCTCTGGTCCAGAGAAATCAGAGCAGCAAGGGGTCAGATGCACATCAGCAGTCCACAAAGACCTATAGCCTAGGCACCTAGAGTACAGGGATCAGCTTGCTTTTCAGCTGGGCAACAACCTGGCTTGTTGCTTCTGGGTTTTTTTTTGGTGGGGGTGGTTTGTTTTGGTGGTTTTTTGGTGTTATTGTTCAGTTTGGGGTTGTTTTTTTCTTGGGTGGGTTTTTAAAAAGTTGTACTCTTTTTTTTTTTTTTTTTTTTTTTTTTTTTTTTTTCCCTCAAAAACCATTTTTTTTATTACTGTTTCCTCTGAAAAGCATTGATCTTAAAAGCATCTTTAGACCATGGAGCTACAGTGAGCACTGCACTGTTTCAGAAGAAGAAGACAGGATCACCAATAGTTAGTGGTTTAAACCTAGTGTAAACTGTCTTGGATCCCTCAGCTTCAGGCAAAGTAGAGATTTGGCCCAAATTTCAAATATTGTTTACATAACTCTGGCAAATGAGGATGATTTGCATTTAACCTTCCTTGAATCGGGAACAAGACTGGTTCCCCCAGAAAGCACAGTACACAAGCCAAACCCCTTAGGTTGCCTACCTTAGATGCATAGAAAGACAGCCTGACAGAAAATATAATGTGAGTGGAACATGCTTAAAAGCACTATGAGAAATAAAACTCAGTAATCGTGATTTAAAAATCCATGGGTGTAAAAGTTTGTATTTTCAGTCCATTTGCAATCATGGACCCTTCCTGAGAGGATCTCTATTTAGATGATCTTAAGCCATAGCAGTAGAAGACAGTATTCAAGGCTTTTAACAGTCAACAAAGTCACATGGTTTCGCACACTACATCAAAACCACCTTTCTATAGGCTGGACTTTGTTCTTGAGGGTCTCTCTTTCAATCAGTTATGTATAACTTTTCTGTGCCCTTACCAGGGTTGTAAAAATCATAAAGGATGGCATTTGCTGGCTGAACCAAGCCCATGGGATTGATTTGCTTTGCCCCAAATGATATACAATCAGGGTCTGGTCCTCTTGTGAGCTGGAGGAAAAAAGAACAATAGTTATGATAAGTAAACTATCTCTTTCTCCACAGTCAGTTCCTTATTCATTTGTGCCTGTACTAGTGGTGGAATGCTTGTTTCTGATGCCATCAATGAGTTAATCCTGATAGCTGCAGCCTCAACTTGAAGAAGCAATTTCCTTCCACTATTGGGAGATTTTCTGGATGACCTAAGCCTGGTAAAGGTAGTTTTGTGGATGTATGCAGGTCTTCTCTGTCTGAAACTGGTCTGGACTCACATCATCACTACTTTGTGGTTTACTTTTCAGCTTTTTCCTAAAGCCACGTTGCACATGAGTAATGGGTGTCATACATGTTCACAGCCTATCCTGTACTGGTGGCCACCAGTATATACACTTTCCTTAGTAAAATGCTAAGGTCAGGGACAGCTGTTGACCTGTATTAAATATACAAACTGTCTAGGACAGTCAAAAGAGCAATAACATTTACTTTTTAAAATTTGTCTATTGTCTTATATCTAAAAAAAATCATTGCCCTGTATGTGCTTTCTACAGGGACACTCCCTGCTTTGGCTGTGGAGGTGGAGCAACTCAACTGGGTGTAGGGTGGAGTCATTATCCAAAATATGGGGAAATATACACTGAAAATAGGGATTTTGATGTTTACATTTGTTTGTCACTATATGGATCTCGATCCAGAAATACTGAAATTCATGTGCAATGTGTCACTTTGGAATTTACAGGACCACAAGTTAACATGTTGTTAATCTTGCACCAAAAGCATATCTTCTGGCTAGAGAGGATTTTTTGGGTTTTTTATTTTGTTGTTTTTGTTTTTTTTGGCTGAAGCCCAAATCTCAGACATGGACTACATCTCCTGGAACACAGAAAGGTGGAGGATGAAGGTGAGTGTTTCCCCTCCTTCCCTCTTCCACCATCTTTCATTTGAGCTGTTCAATAATAATATATGACAAAAATCAAAGGAAGGTAATAGAGTGTGAAAACCAATAATGATTAGGTTTAAAAACAAGTCTATATATGCTATCTAAACCAGCAGGGGTTGGAAAATCATTGGGTTTGCTTACCTCACCAAAATAGAGCAAAACCTTCCCTTGCTTGTACTCGTAGTGCTGAATATACTGGTCTGAAGATGTCACCAACTGCAGGAAAATAAAGAAACAAATAATAACAAAAACCTAGCATAACAGGAACACCTTTGCTACCATGCTATATATTCTGCTTTGCTTTGTTCAACTGTTTGCTTTATTCTGCCCCCTTTCTTTTTCCCTAAAGGAGATAGTCCCTGAGAACATGAAGCGGGGCAAACCTCCCCCAACAGAGCAGGCTCCAGAACCCAAAAATCTGTAGCCACCTTTGCAGAGCGCTGTGCCCCACCTCCCTGTCACTGTGCCTCACCAGCAACTGCCTCTAAAAGTTGTGCTGGCCTTTCCCCCTGCAAGAACAGGACACACTGTCCTGGCATGTCGCAGGACAACAGTGCCAGTGGGGACAGCAATATGTGTTAAGGACAGGCACGTATTTAAGTGCCCTGCTGAGCCTTTCCCTAGTTTCTGTTACAAGGGACTAAGGAAACTGAACTCTCTTCAGCACAAGCTTTTAACTTCTTGTGTATATTTACTGAATATTTTATCAGAACAAGAATAATGAAAATGTATCTGTCCAAAATCTATTTTCCCTTCTTTATTCAGTGGGCTTTGGAAAGATTTCAGAAGTCAAATTTTCTATAGAACAGGCTAAAAAAGATTGCACAGAAAAGTGTATTTCTAACCTGTTCAAGGTCCTTCGTGTCAGGCTCCAAGCCACTCAACAGAGAGAGATCAACCAGGGACATCTTTGGTGTATTGGAACCTGCAGACCTTTAGAAGGGAGACTGTCAGCAGTGAACATCTGCACTGAACAGCCAGCTTGCTTTGGCTCTTCAGGCTTGCTAATGGTGAAACAAAACATTTAGCTCTATTTAACTTTCCTAAGTGGATTTTAATTGGAAAATTAGCTGCCTCCCTCATTAAGAGTCATGAGGAAAAATGAGTTAGCTAAACTAGTCAAATGGTCCTCCAAAACCCAGGTGTCTTGCCTGAGCTTGTCATCTAGGCTTTCTTTATACCTGATAGGCAGAAACAATCACCTTTAAAGGACAGTTCATCCACCGTAAAAACCCTGTTGAAGATAGGGAAGGTAAACAGCACTGACAAAGTGTTTGTTCTCTATTACCCAGAGAGTGCAGATGGGAAGAAAGTTTACAGAATCACAGAATGTTAGAGAATGGAAGGGACCTCGAAAGATCACCTAGTCCAATCCCCCTGCCGGAGCAGGAACACCTAGATCAGATCACACAGGAACGCATCCAGGCGGGCTTTGAATGTCTCCAGAGAAGGAGAAGGATTTATCCAGATTCTTCATGGACAAAGTAAAATTAACATCACCTTTGCTGTCAAAGGCAAAAGTCCTCATTGCTCTAACTATCCATTGGGTATACACATTGTTCTTCCAACCTTTTCTACTTTCACCTTCTCAAAAATCAGGTAGTTGTGTCATTGCTGGAAAACAAAGTTGTTCTGCACTCACATGGGATGCCTTGCCATAAGATATTCTACATACACTTAGGAGTATTTCAGAAACTTTTATTTTGGCACCCTCCATTCCCCATAAGGGATGCACCATGGTGCAGGGAAGAAGTATGGTGATGTAGTTGGTGCCTTCAGTTTTTCTCCTGTGTCTTAACTACAGCAAAAGGAGATTCACATTATTGTTTGAGCTTCACATTATTGTTTAAGCTTCACCCTAACACTCAACAATGTCCTGCAGAACAGTGGATCTGACACTTGATGAATGTTAAGTAGCAATTAATGGAGAAAATGATGCTTCAGCCAGCATACAATTCACTGAATACTTGTTTAATTAGGGAAAGTGAAACATGGGAATTAGGGTATCCTCCCCTACCATTGTTCATGCCGCTGTCTGGGAGGGGGGAATGAAAACCACTGCCCACAAAGTTTTGCCAAAAATCAGAGGAAAAGCTAAATTTTACTGGGGAGCAAACCCTGCTTCTGCCCCTCTAGAAGGGGAACTCAGGACAGCCACCACTCAGTGCTTCTGTGACCTTTGTCAGACTGTAAAAGGGAGCAAAAGCAGATGTTTCAGTGTTATTCTGCATGGGAGGATTTCTTTCTCACTAACTCTGCCCTTGCCTGCTTCTTGATTGCCATAACAGGATATCCCTTCTGTCTCCCTTCCTCCCCCAAATAGTAGTAGGCATCTTGTCTTTTTTATGAGGCCAGAGTGTGACCATGATGGAAGTCACAGCTTCTCTCCAGAAAGAAATGAAACTCTGTAAATGTGCTACTATTGTATTCCAGTTTTATCTACTTTATTTAATAAAAGACTTATTTCAAACAATAACCTGGCCAGGCACTTTAGAGTCACCCCAGATTCTGGTGGGGCAGAATCTGCAGTGGACATTTGAGGTCTACGTAAAGCATCTAAACCTAATAGATTGTGTGGAAACCTTTTCTCCTGTCTTGGGAGAGAGGATGAAGACTCATCATGCATGCATACTCGGAGAAGATCACCAGGCTGGATGCTGAGCTTGCAGTTATGAAGAGGGTGACCAAGAAGTATTACAAACAAAAATTAATGCATTTTCTAATGAAGATCTGATCTTGCAGACCTACCTGACGCAGACTTTGTACTGCAGTGATTCTGCTTTACTGGGAGAGATCACGTCTCTTTTCCTCCTGCTGTGGATATCAAACCACTCTATTTCAGGCAGTGGCTCAAACGCACTGTCTTCTGCACCAATTGAGTCCTCATAATCATAGTTTTCATCATAGTATGCAGCTTCTGTAGGTGACAGACATGATCAGCCATGCACAAATTTGACTGAGGATGTGGTAATTTGGCTTCTTTTTTTAATAATGATAAATACCAGTGGGTAGTCCTGCCATCTCTATGGATTTTATAAAAGTTTCCTCTATACTATCTCAGTACTGCTAATTCATTCAGAGTTAAAATTTTAGGGATAATTATAGTAAGAATAACCAACAGATCTAGCTAAGAATGGGGTTTAGGCTATGCATATGTATGTAAAGAACAATCCCTGCATCCAAAGGTTATTTGTTCAAACAGAAAAAATTGGAGACATAGGCAGAGAGGATGATGAATACACACTTCAGGGGATGGAAAATAGAGTCTTGGTCATATGACAAACCTATGACAGATCTGCCCCAAAGAATTTTTAAGGCCACATGATAGGTCCCTTATTAGCCAAGGAAATGAGCTGTGTTTTCCCTTCATGGCAGCCAGGAATACTGTGGGAGGAGTTTATCTCACTTTCCTCCCAGTAACAAAGAAGAGTTAGTAATAGTACCTGTGCATGTGTTAGGTACCTGTTGCACCTACACTCACTCAGATAGTTACTAAAATATTTAAAAGTATTAATAAGCTGAATGAAACAATAGGTAGGGAGAGTTCAGAAGCCTCTCTCCTTGTTTCATTCATTTATTCCCACTTTCGAAGGCTGGAAAAGCATTAAATAGCATTAATGGCTGGCCAAACGTGTCACCTTTGAGACCCAACGACTTCCCTTTACACTCACCAGAGTACTTAATGTTCCCTTCCATTTCCACCGTCAAAATCAAATCGTTACACGTGGTGTTCGTCAGCTCAGAAGACCAGTACACTTTTAATATCTAGAGATGAACACACAAACAGCAAACCACTAAAGATACCATTCAAATGACAAGGGGTTTACTCACTCAGGACTTCAGCAATTGTTGATGGGACATGGGAGTGTAGCGAGAAACACTGGTCTCCCAGAGGCACAGGCTAGTTGCAGACGACTGTCCTGAGTATAAGCAGGAGAAGTCCCACGTGCAAATTACAAATTGTGTGGGATCTTTGAGATAACTCTCCATTCCCAGCCACAAAGGGGTCTTTCAAACTCTGTCAGTATTGAGATTTCACGACTTAACAAAGCTAAAAACAGGAAAAAATGACTGCCAATCAGAGCAGTCTGTGGGCCCCAAATTTTAGAAATTTGGAGATAGGAAAACAAAGGACGAAGACATGGCAATTAATTTCTCACTTTGTTTTCAAAAAGGGATTAAAAGCAGTCCAGTTCGACTCTGAATTTCTGATTTACAGCTTACACTCATTGTCCCATTTCCTCTGCCACGTACAGACATTTCAAGTTTTCTCCCAAGTTCAAACTGCAAAACAAGGCAAAAAAAGAAAAAAAAAGAAAGAAAGAAGGAGATTTAGTCCATGCTCAGAATTTGATTTATTGTTTTCCTGTGATCCTGAAAGTCTTTCTTGCCTTTAACCCTCAGAACTGGGGTAGGGAAAACCTTTAGCTATGGAAGGAGTTATGAGACCTCAGGTCTCAAGATTTTTAATGCGCTGGGCTGGTGCATCTTAATCTGCCATTCCGGGGCCCAGGAGACATATTTTCCCAACTTCACTCTCTCCTCTGTAGCCTGGATTTCACATTTTCACAGTTCCCAACACACTGAATATCAGAATATTTCCCTTCTTCCTTATTCAGGAGCAATACTTGGGCTCCTGGCTGCTCTTAACTATTGGAAGAGATTCACATCATCAAAGTCCTTGAAGAGGCGGTGGTGAATGGGATGGAGTCTAGTTGGA
>NW_010131148.1:0-7126 GCF_000699245.1 Pterocles gutturalis
GTAGTTAATGGGCAACTGGTCCATCATGGAGACCCACAGATGTTATCACAATATGAACAGTAACACACTAGGTGTCTATATAAAGGTCATATGACAAATCATTGCAAAGAACTGCTACCAAAAAGATCAACTTCTTATAAAATTGTGAATACGGGCGAATACAGTGCCATTCATTGTAGGCAAGCTGCATTCTCCCCAGGCTATTAAGTAGGAGAAAAACAACTAACCTTAGTGGATAAATTATTTGTATTTACTATTTCTCGAAGTCTGTATGATTTTTGCTAGTTTCCCAAAGGCTTCTTGTTTCTCAAGCGTGCAGAACCATCAGTATGCTGTTATTGTTTGGAAACCCATGAAGAGTAGCAGTGTTAGCAGTCTGCAGACTCAGGAAGCCAAAAGCATACTAATCTCTATGTATAAAAAGACACTGAGCTCTACATTTCATAGAAAATCCTATACTTTAGCCCCTAGGTAGAAGGACTGTGGTAAATACCTTGCAATCCCCATGCCACAAATGAAGATTAAAATCCTGCTTTAATGGGGGGGGGGAGGGAGTTTTACCAATCTTGACTAAAGGTCAACTTAAAATTAAGAGTTACAAACAGATATTGAGAATCTTCAAGAAAAGTGGTCCCAATGTTCGGAAAGAGAGGGAAACAGTGAATTCAAACAGATTATTAGTGCATAGATATGACTGCAATACTAGAGATATTCTTGATATTATCATTTGAAGAGCACCACAGAGAATGAACTAGTACAGTCCCTCAGCAGTACTTTGTATGCACCAAGGAGAAAACCTGAGCTTTGCACTGAATAACAACAACAATGGAGCTGAGCTGTCTTAAGACAATATGCATATACTTTGAAGGTGTATGCATAGTATTTGCTTCTCCTTCTGGCTCAGGCTCTTGTTTCCTCAGCCTTTCCATATGTTCAGATGTTTCTCCTCCCTCGTAACGATGCAGAGGTCCAAGCTTGGCGTGGTGAGGGCTCTCATTACATAGTTATGCAGAAGCTTGAATGAGCAAGTGAGCTGTTCCCGCAGCCCTGCTACCCACTGCATCCCTGGGATTGGGAGGAGAAAACCATATTCCTTTGGCATTGGACCCGGGGCTGTGAAACCCCAGCAAGCATTGTTTGGGAGGCACATCCTCCGCTTGCCCTGCCAGAGCTCCACAGCAGAGAAGAGGACTTGTGGCATGTAAGCAGTAGTTGTCAAGTCCTTTGGGATCTTGTGAGGCATGGTTCCATGTGAAGCTGTCACTAGTGACATGCAATGCCTGAGTGGACCCTCGCCCCTAAGCGCTGAGCAGGGTCAGCCCCAGGCTTGCTGCTCACCCACCGCTGTTGGACCCTTGCTGCCTACACCTCTCCCTCTTCCCTGCAGGGTGGTGGGGGCACTTACTGCGCTCTCTCTGCTGAGGGTCACTGGCTCTGATCTGCCGCAGGTTCTCTCCGTCTTCATCTGCGTTGGGAAGAACAGAAAGAGTGAGATGAGCAGCCCTGTGCCCCAGCACAGAGGTAACTCCAGCCTCTGCAGGCTGTTATTTCCAGCACTAAGTTCTTTGTAGGGCATTTCAACAATGCCATTGGGCTCATTTTCTTCTTATACGATAGCTTTTGGTTGTAAAGTCTTTAAAGGGATAAGATTCAAGGAGGGGTAACACTCTAGTCACTGAGCAGCTGCCTCTCTGGTCCACTCAGCACTGTGGCTTTGCAGAGTTGCATGAAGTGGGTTGCATATCTGAGCAGTAGTGATGAGTACCAGGGATACTGCTAGAAAAGTGGGATCAAGAAGGAAACAGACTGCATGTGTTTTCAGATCGAGAGTGACACTGCTGTAACCCTGCATTGCTTTTCAGTGGTGGCTGAAGGGATTAATGTGTCCATTCAGTTCATAAAGAGCCTCAGAAACCACCAGAGAGGAAAAGGAGCTCACAGTGTGTAAGATAGCAATGCATTCTTTAAAGAGAAATCCCAGCACCCATGTTCGGGAGGTAGCATTCCCTGAGAGCCTCCCGCCATGCGACCTCCACCAGCGGTGTGACCAGTGTATTATATCATTTAGCCATGTGCAAGCATCAGAAAGCATTCTGGTTGGTCACTCCTGCAAAACTTCTCTGAAAAGAGAAAAGGTCTTTGAATATCTACAGCTCCCTGTTTTTCTAGGGGAAAAATGGGACCGCTGCCACATATTGGCTTGTCAATAACAAAGAAGGTTCGACTACCAAATCTTAACGATGTTTGCTTAAGATCTGAAATTGGAGGAAGATTTGATCAGGTTCCTTTTATTTCTGAGCGTGACTGCCTTTCCCCAACATTATTTTCCACATCTTCCTCTCTGTGGATTAACAGAGTATAGGGATGTAAGAGAGAAGACACATACCAGGATAGGGCTCATTGGGATCGAGATTAATGATTTCATCTAAATTGGCTTTCAATCTTCCCAGGTTTTCAATGTCCATAGCAAGATGAGGGGCTAGCAGGGCCAGCACAGAGGCAAAGAAGAGAAGATTGGAGTGATGAGCAGCTGGAGAGAGAAGACACATGGTCAATGTGGAAATGTAAGCTCTCTGAAAGAGAACTGGCTAACTAAATTCAGCAGAAGTTAAAACAAATGCACAAAGTAGACAAGTTCACAACATTAATTATGCTTTCACTTTACTGAGCAGCAGAAGTATGAACGTCTCTTTCCAAAAACAAGCATTCTGCAAAGGCATACATCCTGAGAGAAACATTTTCACCCAGACTTTGATTATAACCTACAGGTCTAAATTTGCTACTTCCAAGAGTGGGATCATCCTCTTTGGCTGTATTCTGGGCTGAAGTAAGGAGCACTGGGTCCCAGAATCAAGATGCTAAGCCATC
The DNA here is from genome assembly GCF_000699245.1 of Pterocles gutturalis. Taxonomy (NCBI): domain Eukaryota; kingdom Metazoa; phylum Chordata; class Aves; order Pterocliformes; family Pteroclidae; genus Pterocles; species Pterocles gutturalis. The sequence goes on from NW_010131148.1 coordinate 2,869, forward strand.
CTGCTGTTACCTTGAGATAGTCAGGAGCTACTACAGCAGGGATAAGCAAGGTACAGGGACCTGAGATCTTGGAAAGAAAGGAGCTGTTGTGGCCACAATGCTGGCAGTACCCTAGGAGTCAGGGACTTCACTCAATTGTCCCAGAACTGCCCCCTCCCACCAGGGCACTGTGCAGAAACTGGAAGCTGCCCGCTCCAGGAGGAGAGCGTCCTGCGGGGAGCCAGCAGCACTGATCCAGCATCAGACCCTTGCTACACGTCACGAAGGTGGCTTCTGCAGGGACGTGCCGAGGGCCAATGCATCCTAGCTGACACTTGGGCCAGGACACTCTACACTTCAAAGGATGGTTTCTGCCAGCATCTGAAACCTGAGCAATTTGACTCCTTTGGACCATAGCACATCAGGACGTTACCTGACAGTTTGTTCATGGCCAGCTCCGTAGATTCGTGCCTACGGCTTGCCCACCCAGCTTCAGTACCCTGGAGGACTTATGAGGATGATGAATGATGAATACATTATTTAGCTTCCATTCTGATTTGTTTTTTTTCGGTACTTTGGGCTCTGACACAAATATAAATTAAATAAATGTTGCCTTTACACCACCACCCAGTGCAGGATGGTTTTGCCTGTGGTCAGGAATGGAGGAGAGAGAGTGAGGAGCAGGGGGGTTACAGTGACCTGGGTGGGGGTACAGCAGGCATAGGGTTGTCCCGCCACCCTGAAGCCTTAGGTCAATGGGACCAGCAGAGCTGCAGTGCGGTGGCAGAATCCCAGAGGCAGGCAGAAGATGCAGGGATGCCCAGCCACATGCAGCAGTGCCATCACATTGCATCCCATCCCATCCCATCCCATCCCACACTCACCCATGCCGTCTCTGCAGGGACCCTGGGGAGCAGGAGGTGGCAGGTTTGGCCTGATGGCAGGGTGGCCAACACTGCCGTTATATAGGACTTGACGAGTTAGGCGGGGCCGGCTGACCCAAACTTCAACACTTGCCCTTCGGTTGTCATCAAGGCTGGAAATTTACGTTTTGTTTGCCCTCTGTTCGTAAGCACCTCTGCTCACACACCAGCTGTTGTGCTTCTGTGATAAGAGGTCCCAAACGAACCTCAGCAAACAGCATCTGATGCTCACACAGAATGCCACCGAACTGGCAGCTGCTCCTGATAAGGATTTTTCTTGATGTTGTTATTACTTACGGGATTTGATGCCAAACCTGTGGGGACATCCTATGACCTACCTACCCTAGCATGGTGCATCACACGAGAATAAGTCATGCTCTCTGACACTGCACCCTCCTTCCCACACACCAGGGCAGCAAAGGGGCCTCATGCCCAGCCCTGACCCCCCAGCAGCCAGCCCTCCAGCAGTATCCTGTCCCATGGGGCAGCTGCGTGTGCAGAGGTGCTCCTGCCCCAGTGCCGGTGTGGGGCAGGTCCCGCAGCCCTCCTACTGAAGCCAAGGCTCTGCTGGAGGGTTCAGCTCTGACTCCACAGCTGTGGGTAACCTGGGGAGCAGCCCTTGTCACAGAGCTGGTTGCAGATTCAATTAACAAGATGGCTGTGGGTGAAGTGGAATTAATGCTTAATGGACATTGAACAGTCCAGTCTGAAGTCAGCCTTGCAAGTGGCACAGGAATGGGAGGGGAGTGCTAAGGAGGGGAGTGCTAAGGAGGGCAGTGGCATAGCCTGGCAACGCTGGCTTATAACTCATTGACACCAGTTTAGGACTACGGTGAGATATTTATTGATGGTTGGCTACCAGCAGCTGCTGAGCTGCTGGAGCGTGTCCCTGTGTCAGCCCTGGGATGCTCTGCAGCACCGTCAGGTACCCGCATGGGCTCTCCTGCCGCAAAACTGGTGCTGGCTGCTTGGCCCCATGCCGCCTTCATCCCCAGGTCCTTCATCCCCAGGTGGCATGAAGGTCCCAGTGCCAGCACACCCTGGCATCGTGCCAGTGCCTGGCTGTGCCCTGTTCTGGGTTACTCCAAGACTAAGTGACTCTCCTTTCAGTACAGAAAAGAGGATGTTTTTCACCAAGGGACATGCTTTCCCCTGACCCACACCAGCCCCTTGTAAAATTACCAGCTCCAAATTTACACACGTATTCACAGCAAAAAATAATTATTGCCAACTCCACATTGCAGTAATATCTGTTGTGCTTTTGGACAGCAGTGAATATCTGAGACCTGATCCAGGACTTCTCCTCAGCAGTTTCCTTTCCTTTCTTTTTTCCTTTCCTTAATGAAGCCGCTTTCCTTTTACAAGCCCTTCCTGAAGTCTCTTGATAGATACCCTGGGTCTGTAGCATTTGTCTTTGATATATTTCTGGCAGCCAAATTTCAAAAAGATGAAAAGGGTCTTCCCAGCCCCTTGAGCCAGCCCCCCCAAGCCACACAAGAGCAGACCGGGCTCCCCACCCACCAGGACACCAAGTGCTGGCACCAAAGCCAAGGTGCCAAGCTGTGGTTGTCATCCCCATCCGTCACTGCGTGTGACCCCAGTGAGCAGTGGGGTGGCCCTGCCTGCTGACACCCTCACTGGACAGACCTAAAGGAGGTCCCTGCAGCAGGGACCCTGTGGCAAACTCTCCTTGTGCTGCTGGCCCTTGGAGGAGTGGCGATGGGGCGGGAGCAGCCCCAGAGCAGTGAGCCCAGCCAGGGAATGCAGAGGTGTCAAGTGGAGCTGAACCATGGAGCAAGGGAGAAGAGACAGAGGAGGGGACTGAGCCCCCTGTGCAGATGGCGAGATGCGTCTGCCCCCTCACTCCTGCCTTGCCCTCGCTCCCCTTGTGGGATCTGCTGCCAGAGGAAGCATCACCTTCTAGGAGATGGAGTGTACTGCAGCCAAAGACCCGCCACTAGTGACAGGCAGGGGTACAAACTATCTCCACAAGACTGCTGCAAGGTGGGTCTGGTGGAGCCAGCCGGCAGGGGATGGGTGAGGACCTGCTGAAGCCTCCCAAGGCACTCTGTGAAAAGAGGGATTGAAAGCAGAGGGGAAGGGGAGGAGACTCCAGCCCAGTCCGGAGGGTTTGCCGAAACCCTGCGGTAATGCCTGAAACAAACCTCCCCTGACAAAGGTGGTCCCCACAGCTGTAGCTGCTGCTTGATGAGCTGCCTGTGAGTGTATTTAAGATGCCATCCCAGCCAGCACCCAGCCCGGAGCAGGCTGCCGGGTCAATGCCAACCCTACGTGCAGTGGGGAAGAGCAGGAGGGAGGCAGAGCTTTCCCGAGCCTGTTTCTTCTCAAGACACATGGGCTAAGGAAGGGAAGGGTAGGGGAAGGGGTACTGCATAGATACCTGTAGGGGGACGAGAAGATGCTGAATTAGGATTTGACTTCTGGGACATGACGTTTTGCCCTTAAGAGACTGGAAGAAGGCTTTGCCCTTAAGCAGAATGGAAGAGGAGGTGGTGGAGGACCCGACCTGGCTGGAAGGAGAGCTGATGTGGCAGTAAACAATGGAAAGGTCCAGATGTAAACAAGGGAATGAATTCACCAGAAAATAGTGTGTTGTTAGTAGCCAGTAAAAAGTTTTGTAGATTATGTATTCACAGTAGTAAAAGACTATGAAAGTAGTTGTAAAAGAGCAATAAAGTGATTCTTCTTCACCACCTGCCAGAGTTCGCTCTTTGATCCCGCCGCAGCAGATACCCCCCCTAGTTATTTTTCCTCAGAGCTGCCACAAGCATCTAGGTGAGGAAAGGCTGCTGCCTTCAGCCCTCAGCCTCTACTAATCGACTGATAAAAAGGCATCAGTGTTTGCAGTCCAGCTCTGGGTCTGGCTTCTTGGCAGCTCTCTGCAGGGAAGGAGGCTAAGACAGACCTCTGGCCATCGCAGAAGTGTCATGAGATGCTGGGAGCTGGGAGCTGTTGCCCATAGGTTTTACCCTCTCCAATCTCCGGACAATACAAATCTCCCCTGTACTCTTGGCATCCTCACTCCTTCCCTTCTGTTTGCCTTTCCCCTCTCCTTTAGCTCCTTTATTGTCCTGCAGCAGTTGGTAGGTTCCCGGAAAGATTTAACTCCTGGGCAGGTCCAGTATATTGCAGCTGACAAACACCCTACAGCTGGGAAGTTTGGAGCACTTTATTTTTCAACAGGAAAAAATCCTGAAGGCTTCTTTGATAAATCTTGAGCAAAGAGAAGCCACCAGGTGGGTACACAATTATTAACGCTGTCCATGCAAACAGGGCAGCTGAGATCCTCACACAGAGGAGGTGTGTACAGGGAGAGACCCAGGTATAAAGGGAAA
>NW_010131148.1:7157-8512 GCF_000699245.1 Pterocles gutturalis
TGAGAGCAGTGGGACTGACTGCTCAGGCTCCTGGCGTCCACGCGGCAGCACGGTGGTGATGGGTGAGTTCTCCTCTTCCTCACAGCTCCTTTTCTGCAGCACTCGCAGCTGCAGGGGATGCAAGTAGAAAGCCAAGCTAAGTGACAGCAGTGGGAGACCACTTGAGTGGGAGCTGATGAGAGTTTCCAGTGCCCATCCCACTTCTCCTCTTTCCACCCAGCCTTTTCTTTCTAGTTCTCTTCTGCTGCTGCTGCTGGGTTGTTTGTGCATCCCTGTGAACTGCATGCTCTGCACCTGGAGCACCAGGTTTTGTACACCAAACTCAGCTGCAGTGCTTTGAGCTGTTTGCTTTGAAAGCCCCTAACATGTATTTATTTCTTTCCCATAAAAATACCCCTTTGCCTATATATAAAAATATATACACCTGTATAAACAAACCAAACCACATCTAGGAGAAACCTGAGGTATGACTGCAGGTTGCTCTCTGGTGTGGGGAAGGGGCTGAGGAGGAAGGTGACAAAGCCATTTCTCACCTCTCTTCAGCCCTGCAGTGGCAGAGCCTGCACCGAAGCTGCAACTTCCACCACCCCGGGACCCCCTGCTCCTGCCTGTGCCCTGCGGCTCTGCTTTCCCTGGGCCAAGCTCCCCAGTGGCTGGGGGCTGCCTTGGGATCCTGACGGTGATGGTCACTTTCCTCTCCAGGACTCCAGGCTGGGACACACCGGTTCCACGGGGACCTTGTCCTCCTGCCCGCCATGGTGGGGATGCTTCTCCTCTACATGAGCCCAGCGCGTGCAGCCAGCTTCCAGGGTGGTGAGTACAGATGCCAGGGGGATGGCGACGAGCTGCCAGGCTCGGGTGCAGCTGAGCTGTCCATCGCCGAGAGCAGCCAGGCTCCAAGGGGCTGGGTGCCAGTGTCCCCATGCCTGCAGCCCCAGGGAGACAGCAGGTCTCTGCATGTAAACCTGATCTGCAAAGCAGGGAAATTCTTGCCCCTTCTCACCAGCAGATAAGAAGCATTCCTAACATGTTCCACTGGTTGTGGAGCACCCAGTGAGGTCCAGCGTCAGCAGCATCAGTACAGCTGCCCCACAGTAACCTGCCAGTGCATCCTCCAGTACAGGTCCCTCATGTCTTGCTTGATTTGCTGCCACAGGTTTCCCCGCAGACTGCAGCCATCTCCGCAAGACCAGCCCCAGCGGGGTGTACGTCATCCAGCCGGCAGGGTCTCCTCCGCGTGTGGTGTGGTGCGACATGGACACCGAAGGCAAGGGCTGGACTGTTGTCCAGAGAAACACTTATACCACCGAAATCACATGGAAAGAGTCCTGGACCACCTACAAGTACGGCTTTGG